>NC_042493.1:99433386-99444600 GCF_005508785.2 Acyrthosiphon pisum
TCTCAAATCCGATTTTGTATTTTTTTACTTCTTGATATAATTCAAAAAGATCAGATACAGATAAAAATAAGGTTTTTCCAAGTTGACATTGGCATTTTAATTTGGTAATAAATTCATTTGATCGATAAAATGGAAATGTTTCAGCATATAACGACAAATTATTTCACTGTCTAAAAATTTTGATAAATTTTGATCTAAAGCTTCTAAAGTTGCATACATATCATCATTTTTATTAAATGTCGGTTCATTTCGAAATATATTACGTCTAAAATATTAAAAAATATTTTTTTTGTTCTGTTTTCATGGCATCAGATGAATAAGCCATTCTTTTACCAGTGGTAATAGTTACATAATAATCGGCTAAAGTACTTGAATTTTGTCGTGTTCTATTTGATCATGACAAATTATTACTTGATGGCATAGGTTTTTTAGAATTTTGAGCAATAACCAATGATTGCTCATATAGTTCAAAAAACTTCTCACATCAATACGTAACTCTAATATTTGTTGTTTTGTTGCATTAATTAATAATGTACAACGTTTTATATCAAAAGTAGTTGATTTGCAGGTTAATTGATAAGCAATTAATGATATTTAATATTTCGTTTAACCATTTAATTCGTTCAATTCGACAAAACCTAAAAATCTTTCTTTAATTTTTAAATTGTGCAAATATCGGATATAAATACTCATTTGTTCAGTTTTTGACTGATCTCTAGCCTCATCTACAATTAAACTAAATATCTGGCTCCCATATAAACTTCATTTACTATTAATTGTAATACAAGCTTTGATGTAGCTTTTATTATATCATTTTGTATTTCAGGCGATATGTATTTGCTATTTTTAGATAATAAATTAAAATTTTATTTAAAATGTTCATTTTCGATGGCAAGTAATTTTATAATTTTTAAAAAGTTACCTTCATTTACTTCATGACATAAACACAAACTTCATCACAATTTTTACTATTGAATTCTTCTTTTCTTTCTTTTCGATGTTATCGTAGTCCGATATTTTGCCGTGCACAATATAAAAACCACCTTAATACAAATGTTAAAATAGCTTGATTTTTTATAACCTACTCCACAACATTCAAAATAAAAGGCGTGTCATTGACTGATTTGCAGAACCGATTAAAAACCATCAGGATTTAATTTTGTTAATTAAAACTGTATGCACAATATATTAATTATATTATTTTAAATACATATTATAGTCTACACATTTAATAGGATAAAAAAATATTATTTTTTTTTTTTTGGAAAAAAGTGGGTAGGCCCAGGCCTACCAGGCCTACCCACTGGCTACGCCACTGTGCTCATCCTCACACACTTTCATTTTGTATAAATATAACTTATATGTATAAACATTCGTTGCTTATAATTTTTAAATATAATTGATTTAATCTAAGTTCACTATTGACAATGTAGGTGACGCATTCATGGTTAATATATTCATGTACGTAATACCAGTGTTAACAATATAGTAATAAAAAGAAAATGTTTTCAAGACATTATTATAGTTTAATTTACATTATATAAAAATATTAGATATACCCAAATAGTTTAATAAATTATACACATAATGTGAACAGTTTTGAATAATTTATTACAATGTACCAGTAATTTAATCGAAATAATAATCCGTCATTTTGGTATGCATAAAATATCACTTGTTTCAGGACAAGGAGAATTTTATGGTTTTAACTTCCAAAGCTTAAGCTTTTTATAGTGTAATTCTTATTTTTTAACTGGGATAACGAGTTTCTAGAGTAGAATAAATAACAATAATGTCTTAGGTTTATAGACATAAAATACTATGTTCCATGGAGTCTTGTAATTTTGAACAAAGATGTAAATATGTTTCGTTTTTGGTATCAATTTAAATTTTAAATTTATTGTATTGGCTTGGTTTTTTTAATAACAACTTTTGATTCCAAACTGCATATTTTAGAAAGAATAATTAATATTTTTAATATTTAATATTTTGACAGAGTACACTGAATTCGTGGGTTTTACCGACTGTCAAAGGAGATGTACATTCTAATGAAGGTTTTCGTGAGATTTTATCTCCCGGGACAATACCATTATGTAAGCCAACATATTTTGCACCAAATAGACAAAAAAATACTAGACTAGAACTATTTTGTCAGCCTGATGGAATATGAAGTAAACATCTATATAGATGCAATACATGTAATTGTATTTTTACTTAACATTTTCTATATCCTTACTGAACTTTTATCATTTATTTTTATTTTAAAATATTATTTTAGATTGCGGTACAGTAAATAACACCATCAAAGTACTGATAAAGCACTTGTCGGAACGGCACCTTGGAATGCCGGAATATGTAGATTAAATAAAACAAACTTCGGTGATTATTTGATATGCATGGAGGATCAATAATTGCTTCAAACTTAGTCGTTTCTGTTAGTCTTTGTCAAAAAATTTAAGAAATAATAAAAAATAAATAAATATTATTTTTAGAGGCTCATTGTTTTTAGAAAAAATGTATGTTCTCTAATAATATATCTATAATTTCCTGTCTTTACAAAATTGTCGGTGGGAAATATGAAAAAAACTTTTCAATAATTAATGACTTCAAATTTCCTCAATTACCAATGTAAGTAAAGTTATGAATAATTCAAAACTTACAAATAATTTGTATGACATATTATATAACATAAATTAAAACAATTAATGTACAGGTGGATATGGTTCACTCAAAAGAAGGTTATTATGGATACTATGGGTTTCATGCTGAAGTTATAGCTATTATTGTATTACAAAAAGAGTTTCTTTTAGTAATGATGTTGTATTCGTTTGTATTAATTGGAATGGAAAATACAACGTAGTCAATGGAGATCAAGGAAAGGTTGGTTTATAATATTATTTAAATAATATTATTGTGATTTAATTACAGTGATTGTTAATAAGTTTTGTGCCTGTTCTGCATCGGGTAATACAATAGCATTTATACTGTTAACCATCACTATCGACCGTTGTCCATTGGTGACGTATTGATGCCGAGGGGAGCTTATTATCAGCCAAACTGAAATATAAAATCTTAAACATTGATACAAACACTTTTTCACACTCACGCGTTTTGATAAAATAATACAAAATATTTATAATTTATATTTATTCCGATTGACGTATTGATGCCGAGGGGAGCTTATTATCAGCCAAACTGAAATATAAAATCTTAAACATTGATACAAACACTTTTTCACACTCACGCGTTTTGATAAAATAATACAAAATATTTATAATTTATATTTATTCCGATTTATTATAAATATATAATAATAATAAATTATTTTTGAACAGTGGCCCGTTGGGAAGTTCCCGGTATCCTGCCGACCTAGTCTGACCCTTAATATATTGTCATTATTCAAGAAATTAAGATATAAATAAGAATAAAAAAACTTTACACGTATTTTATTTTAAAAATGTTCACCTCATATTAAACACTCTACAAATGAGTAGCTCTGTGTAAGTTATCAAAAATCCATCGATACATTTATAAAAACATAATATTAGGAGTCTATGAAAATTGAAATAATTGGCACGTGGCTACGGAGAAAAAAGTTGAGGAATCTCTGGTATAAACTCGACAGCTTCTTAATTATAATATTTGTATCTACTCTATGTATCTAATGTGTATAATAAATGTGAAATATTTTAATTGAAAATGTGTTTACATGACACCACTAAATATTTTAGTTTCAAACCACTACTTCCACATGTTATTAGGCGTACTATATCACATAATACCTTTGTAGTATAGTAGGTACCTGTGCATAATTTGTAATAATAAAAATTAAATTTATATTGCACCTACTACCCAATAACAGTCGTATGATACAATATAGTATTATTATAAAATATTTTTAGTTTCAGAACACGGATTGGACGAGGGAGACAGTGGTTCAGGCTCGTGCTTTTTAGACTCTAATTTGTATTGTTTAACCGGAATAGTGAGTATCAAGGATCCAGAACTGGAAATTTTAATTGCAGTTTCCACAGAAATTAAGTACCACATTCAATGGATTCGTAAACAGTATAAACATTATAACTAAGTCAAATACAATTAAGGTAATGTTATCCCAATTGTAATTGAAATATATATTAGTATATTTTGAATAATAAGTATTTTTCTTAAGTGTAACAATTTTTAACAGTATAATATTATTATATTGTTCATTAAAATTAAACATAATAGGTAGTATGTACACACACATATTATATAGGTATAAGCTAAATAACACTTAATCACTCACTTACTCATTCATCGCTACATCTTTAATCGTAACCTACTGTCTGAGTGGTATTCACTTGCCCAGTTGTTTTATTTATTTATTGTAGCATGCTAAAATGTATGCAAACCTTAGTACAGAATCGCACAGTATTTGCTTTTTACATACAAATAGACAACAATCGTTAGTGATAGGTACAGTTATTTACTTTAAATAATATTTAATTAATTTTCATTCTTTCTTAAATTCGCTGCACGAAGATTTTACTTAACAGGCACAAAACTTATTAACAGTCACTGTAATTAAATCACATTAATATTATTTAAATAATATTACAAGCCAACCTTTCCTTGATCTCCATTGACTACGTTGTATTTGTCATTCCAATAAATACAAACAAGTACAACATCATTACTAAAAGAAACTCTTTTTTGTAATACAATAATAGCTATATTTTTTTCAGCATGAAACCGATAGGATCCATAATATCCTTCTTTCATATCCAGCTGCACTAATTGTTTTAATTTTATGTTATATAATATATCATACAAATTATTTGCAAGCATTGAATTATTCATAACTTACATTGGTTATTGAGAAAATTCGAAGTCATTAATAATTGAAATGTTTCTTTCGTATTTCCCAACGGCAATTTTGTAAATACTGTAAATTATAGATATATTATTGGATAACATACCTTTTTCCCAAAAACAATGAGCCTCTAAAAATAGTATTTATTTATTTTTCATTATTTCTTAAATTTTTTGTGCAAAGACTTTACCAGAAACGTCTAAGTTTGAAGCAATAATTGATCCTCCACGGATATCAAATAATCATTGGAATTTGTTTTATTTAATCTACATATTCCGGCATTCCGAGGTACCGTTCCAACAAGTGCTTTGTCACCATTATTTATCAATACTTTGCTGATGATAATATTTACTATACCGCAATCCAAAATAATATAAAAATATAAAAATAAATGATAATAGTACAGTAAGGATATAGAAAAAGTTTTAAAATTAGAAACATTTATAGAAGACATATCTTTATGACATAAAAAATACAATTACATGTATTGCATATATATAGTTGTTTATTCCACATTCCATTAGACTGACAAAGTAATTCTAGGGAAGTATGTTCTTGTCAATTTGGCTCACTATATATTGGCTTCTATTATGGTATTTATATTGTATCGGGTTAGATTAGAGCAATTAGCTAATTAGCATATTAACTACCATTTAGGGTGCATTATTCAATATCTATATTATATGATAGTAGAGGAGGACACATTTATATAGACATAAACAAACTATAATCACCATAACCAAAAATATAACTCATTATATTAAAATTAGTAATTAGTAACTCAAACATAATTCATTAGAAATCGTAATAGATGCCGTTTCGACAAAATATGCTAGTTCACCATTGTACAATCAATACCTACTTGATTAATTTTATAGTCCTCATTCGTATTTTATTTTTATTTTATTTTTTTATTGGTTTTGTTGTACCATAATTGTTTTAATATAAAATATGTTCATCAATGTTATAAAGAATACAGATACATTTGTAATATTTAAATTATGTTCAGTTTTAATTTTTTTTTCAAGTTTTTATTTTGTTATAATTTAAAAGATTATAAAAAATATAATTACATAATAATAATTATATAATAATTAATTATATAATAATTAAATATATAATAATAAATAATATAAAAATATGTTTTTTTAATTTTATATAATAGTCATACCTACTGAAATGACCACTCCACGTTTAAAATAATATCGACATCCCTTAGAACTAACCCATCAATGTTAATTTGTAATGCATAATACAATTTCTTATCACTCCGTCCCCTACCGCGTCCTACCCAAATTAAGCAGTGAATATATTTGATTTTACAATAATATTTTGATCACATTATATAATTATATATAAATATCATTGTAGCATATTATTTTCAGATATATACAAATAATATACAAATATTACATATCATTAAACGTTAAAAAATTGTAAAGATTTTTGAATTAATAAAAAAGTTTATTTTACATCGTTTGGAGCATAATATTATATTATATATTAAATTGAATAATTTTTAATGTAAAAATGAAAAATTTTAAAAATTTAAAATGTTTATTCTCGTCACGAATTTGACAAAATGGAAAAGTGCTCCTAACTGATGCAAAGCAATCTTATATATGCATCAAACACCTTTTACATTATTTGAATCTTACCACTGGAATTCATAAAATATTGGCAGGCGTATTGCCATTTCTCATCCATAGATTTTGAATATTTTGATCTAATGACTAAAATTATATGTGTATAAGTGGTTGCGTAATATGCATAATGTAGGAGATTGGTGGAGTAAACACAAAGACGAGGAGTAACCGAAAGGAACGAAATAAAACAAAACTCCTTAAAAATTACACTTTTCAGGGGCCTCAATGACGCCAAAATGACTTAAGTCAATTATGATTAATGATTAGCACGGGAGAAGAGTATGTAACTCATTCGACACCCGAGCGTGATGCAATGACAAATGTCTACTAGATGCCCTCAAAAGTACCAATTCTCCCGTTACTCCAAAAAAAAAAAGCTAAATTTTTGACATTGAAAATAATATATTGAAAATCAATATAGGGCCGACATCGTATATAGGGATGTTAGGAGCACAGCCTGATCAGATGTACCTGGACCAGAGCCATTAACAACAAGAGCTTCTTCACTACTTGGCCATATTCTGCAGGACAAACGACGATACTACATTTTTATTCTGTTCTAATAAACAACATTGCATTTACTGTTTAAATTTGACTAGTATTTTATTTCAAAGCATCATCTTTCTGGATCCTTGAAGGGGAAGCACGTAACAGATGGTACAGATATGCCAATGGTTTTTTTTCTAACTAAGTAGGAAGGCTCAAATAACTATAGGAGGAAAACTTTGGTCAGACTCAAACACATATGCACAGGACAATAAGTGGGTGAAACGAAAATTGTAGTTTAAAGTGAACTGCGGAGATATAACGGTCATCTGGAATCTTCATCAAAGTAACCACAGATACTGTGGCCCGGCTAGAATCATTAGAAGTTAATCATGTAAAAATATGTTATCTTAGCTCACGTTTTCTTTGTGTTAATAATATTGTATAATATACTGTTATGAATTTTTTAAATGTAAGAAAAAAACATGGTGTTCATTTGAATTATTCTAATTTCACCAAAAAGGTATTTAATAAATAAACCATTTCTTTGACAATATAATTAAATATTTTGTTTTTTTGTTTTTATTTTTTTTATATTAAGTTAAAGCCGCAACAGCTAAGGTTATTGGGAGTATTTACTATTTTGTTTTAATTATATAGGTAGTATGAATTTATCAATACATTATTTTTTATAAGTTGATTGATTTTTTTTTAATCATGCAAGCAATATTGATCAATTGATTCTATTTTACGGTACGTCAGTTTATTTAAACGTATTCTATTTACAGTTTTAAAAATTTTTATTCTAAAAATATTTCAACTGCTTTTTTCCACGATATATATATTGTATACTTTAAACTTTTAGAACATATTATAACACATAATTACCTCTTTTTAAAAGTTATAATAGATTTTTAAGTTTAATTATAAAATACTTCCCATAGATGCATTTTAAATATATATATATACCAAAATATTTTATTGTAAAACTACTATTAACAGTATGTAGTAAACTATATTTTGATACTTACATGGTTATAATATATTTAGTGTTTGAAGTATGAAATATTTCATTTGAAATAGTTCACGATATGGTGAAATATTGAAATTTTTAACACAAATAAAAACACTATTTTTTTATTTATTTAACACAACGTTCAGTGTTTTAAATTCTAATGTATTAATACAGTAGGTATACATTATACATGTATAATATTGTATACCTACTTATATCATTTAAACATCAAAATATTTAAAAATTTTGAATACCATTTTAAATGTATAATTCCAAAGGTTAGGTATACATATAAGTACCATACAGTTATGAAGGTAATTTATACGATAATTATATATACATATAAAACTTATTTAAAAATAAACAAAATTTATTAAAATACTGAAATATTTCAAAATTTTAAATTTCATGAAATTTTCAAACACTAAATATATTATTATATAATATGTGGGTATAAAAGTAATAATAAACAAAATTCATAAACAATTATTACTACGCAAAGTTCTGAAGACGTTTTAAGTATAAGTAAATTAAAAATGATTATTAAGCTTTAATACGGATTAAAGTATACTTACAGAAATAATCACAATAAAAACGAAGACTAAACAATACTTAATGGTTCTAAAAGTAAGTATTTAATCTCTGAGATGTATTTACACGTAGACATTATTGTAGAATAGTAATAGCAACATAATATAGTGTAATCAAATAATAAAAAGTCGAAAAAAAACTATAGCTCATCGGTGTAAAATAAACTTAAAACTAGACTGTTAATATTGGAATTATCACACTCAACGACATTATACATTTATACCTACCCCCCTTTACTTTGGTTTAAACGCTCCTCGACGTTTTATTTTATTAAGTGTGTAATATTTATAATACAAACATTAATTAACAGTTGATAAAAACGATGTAATCAATTGTATAATTATACATAAATAAATTTACCGTCGGAAAAAATTTAATTTTTTTCACTGCACCGCTATTGCAGGAATAAAAATATTAAATCTAATGAAATTATAATTCATTGCTGGCATTTAAATGTTTCCAACTGTAAATTTTATATTTTTTCATCTAAATAAAACCCCATTCTACTACACTTAAAACGTTAATCGGTCCTGCATAGTAATTGGGACGTGTTTGGTACCTATTCGAAAAAAAGTGTCCCTTTAACATAAATTATTTGAAATTAATGAATACTACGCTCGTTTCACTGAAATGGATAATAATATAGAGAGTCGCACATATTATGAGCGTATATGTATATTACCTATATAATGCGCATTGCGCATATACTTAGTAAATACTAACTGTAATGTCATATTATATTTTCGATTTGCTTGCCGTCTCAAAAGTTGACCGATTTGGCTAATAGTTAATGTTGTGTACTTAAAATACAGATTTTTTTATAAACGATCGGCAAGGAAAGAATTTTAAAGGCTGAAGTGCACTATTTATGTTCTAAATTTTTTAAAAGTCACGTTTTTGGACTACTTAATAAGTATTATACACAATACAGATACATACACAGATGTATAAGTATATATTTGTTTATTCGGCCAGGGAATGCTTCAAAGACTTAATAGGATTTCTTACCATTCTATATATGCCTACTACAAACTCTGAACAGCGAGTAGGTATATTAATTTTGGATCCACGTCATATATTTGACGACGTACCTATTATGTATGCGAATTATAAGAATTATGTCAACAACTACTTTAAACCAATTTCCCCAAGACGATGAGCATACACCTATACATAACATGTATGTATATACATTTTTTGTCTATCGCACGTGCACATACATGTATCGTTTGTTTCCTGTTTGTAGATCACCGGATGATCTTTCCGTTGCTTTATTTTTGCCCTATACATGGAGTATCAATAGTTAGTACATAAGTTCTGATAACCAAATACCAAATACCAGTTATCAGTCATTAGATGTCATGTACTCACGTATTTAAATAAGGTAGGTAAGGTGACAAACATTATACATATCTAGCAAGACATGACACGTTTTATATACTAGTCTTAAATGCAGTTTAGCTTTGGACTTTTGGTCCATTAAAAAACAATTCATACATTTAATAATTCAGGCACAAAAGATTCAAATAAACAACAAATACCAAATTATATAACGTTTGGCTAGATAATGATCTTTATTGCGCATCTTTTAATACAACCATTGAAACATATAAACTTTTAATTTAGGAAAAAACAATCAGCAATCAAATCATAAGATTATTCAAAATTAGGTATCTATAACATTTAAATCACTTAATGGGATATGCGGTGTCCGATGTTTACAAACTCTAACCGTTTAATTTCCAGTAAAAAAAAAAAAATATTCCTTAACTTTCAAAACTATTTTGTAACTTTATCACTTTAAATTTGAGTTGAAATCTTTTTCAGGAATTTATAAAAAAATTATTAAAGTTGAAAATTAATATTTATATAATATTAACTAATCTTTAATATTGAACACAATGAATTAGTTATTGCATGTTTTTCAATAATGCGTAATAATTTAGTGTCTTTCGACTTTTCGATATTTTTGCAATAAATTTATCCATTTTAGCAAGCTGTTGAAACACTTTTAATTTTGAATCGTTTGTGGATAATAAATAAATACAAGTGTCAAAAACTTGGCCCCGATATCATATTATATATTATTATTATTATTATATAGGTATAAAAAATTATATGGTCAGGGCCGCATTTAAGGGGGGCCCTGGGTACAACTGCCCCAGGCGCCAGTATTTTAGGGGCGCCAAAATGTTGTGGCCAGAAATATGTTTACTTGTGAATTATTAAAATAAATTGTATAATTTGAATTATTTTAATAACAGTATTATATATATAGTATATTAGTATTATGCTGTTTGACATTTTTTTAATTAATATTAATTTGCATAGTTTTATATAGTTTTATTTTATTTATTTATGAAATACCTACAACCTACTTAAATATGTTAAAAAAAAATGTATATGATGAATTATAAGCAAGGTTCAGGTGAAATAAATTCAAATGTATCTTTGCGGAGAGAGGATCGAGCGATTACTAATACTAAACATTATTTTTAAAAAAAGTACACATTGTAAAACAAATATTCTTTTCTGTGCTCAAAATCTAAAAGGTTAATGAGGATCTATCTTCCATATTTTCCGTGGGTAGGCCCCTTAGGGGGAAGCAATTTTTTTTACCG
>NC_042493.1:99444650-99455939 GCF_005508785.2 Acyrthosiphon pisum
GACATTTGTACAAGGAACTGTAAAAAAAATCATGACAATGGACATTATATCAAGAGACGCTTTGAACAAATGCATCGTTATTTTCGATGATTCACACAGTCAGAAACTTTATAATTCAACAAAGTTGTTATTCGAGGATCGAGTACTTCATTTTATTGACAAATTATCAAGGCTGGGCATTAACGAGTTAAAGAGTTAAAGTTAAGTTAATAAGTTAATTTTATATTAACTTTTTAACTTAACTAGTTAATTTTGGCTTTTCATTAACTTAACTGTTAACTTACTAAATTTCTTTTTTAATTAACGTGAAGTTAACGACTTCATTTTTCATTTCAAGAAGAAAGTTAAGTTAATTTATTTTGTTTTTAATTTGATCATATTTCACTACTTCAGTACTTATATTTCGTTTTCATGTCAAAAAATATTTACCGTGAATTGTTTAAAGTAAAAAATGTATATAATTCGAATTTAACTAATATGGAAACACTGTATAAAATATAAACACTATAGTCTATATTTTAGTTTTGGTTTGGAAAAAATTAAGTATGTTAGCGTTGTATAAACAAATTAATTTTTTTTTAACTTAATAAAAAGTTAACAACAATTGTGTATTAACTTTTAACTTAACTGAGTTAACCTATAGTTAAATTAACTTTTAACTTTTTGTTATTGGTGCATATTAACTTAACTTACCTGAGTTAAAATATCATTAACTTGCCCAGCCTTGCAAATTGTTGCAATTATATGCAATATACAAAGAATTAATGTTACAAGACATGTTAGAAAATAATTTTGAGTTCAATGAAGCTTTTAACACGTTGACGGGCAGTAACTGCTATAGCAGTCATGCTGATTCAAGTTGTAATATGACCATGACTGGTATAACAGTTATATATAAATAGTAAAATAGTAAAATAGCATTACTGCTAGAGCAGTTGCGTTTCTTGTGGCTTTGCCACAGTGGAAATTATCTAGTGTCCTATTGTGACTTACTAACAATTTGGTCAAAAAAAAATCAAATATTCTAAAAATTATATTAAAACCTATGGATTATGCCCAATCAGAGTGACTACCTAATTACAGTAATTTACATAACTGCATTAGCAGTCATGTCCGTCAATGTGTTGATAAAGCATTTTAAGTTATCGTTAACTCTAAACTTGTTGAAAATCAATCGTCAAAGACCCCAAAATATTTATGTTATTGAACAAATCGTATAAAACACATTTTGTGATCAAATTGTTAAAGACAATTTATTTTAGTCTATTAAAGTATTCAAGTATGTAGTTAATAAAGATGTTTTCCAGAGCATCTATCAAAGACAGTTGGTCCAATGATTACTACTAAGCCGTTCCATGGACCTAGAAGAAGGAATGATAAACAATTTAAAAGTAAATTAATCAAATGTTTTAAAATTTTTTTGCATTAATTAAAATGTTTGTTTTTAGAAAGATTGGGTTTACTTTACGAGCTTACAAGTATTTTACATTAAATGTTACTGTATATCAAAGTATTTGATTGACTAAATTCACAATTTATTAGTGAACTTGATACTGCTGTTGATGATTTCAATATCTCTTTTTCTGAGTATGTATCACAAGCTAGTGCTTGGCCTTCAGGATTAACAGCTATATCATAATTTGTTCTTCCTGAACCACTGAAACATTGTGCATATAATGTAAATATTTAAAATTTGTATAGTATATTTATAATATTTGTTAATACAACCAGGTTAATTGTTATTAGTTTGAATTGTTCTACAAAAAAAGTTTTAATAGACGGAATTTAACATGGCTTAATCACCAATTTTGGGGTATGTTTTTGTTTGTTTATTTATTATTAAATTCTTATTATTTATAAAAAACTTTCTATTTGTTGTATCATTAGGCGAGTTAAAATTAAATTATTTACAAAAAAACATATTTGGTGACAATGCAGACAATTCAAATGTGAATAATGTGATACATTGAAATACTCTGAAATTTCTGATGTACTTCAACTAACCAATGGCCAATTTGAAAAACACATTAATGGATTATTAGAATGTAAATTATTATTGTTTGATGGTGATGTAGCTTTCTTACTTAGCTTGCTTTAAAAGCAAAATATAAATAAATGCTTAATGTTCCTCTATAAGGTTCCTTAGACAATATTTTTGCTTTAAGTTTGATTATATTATTATGTCTCGTCACTCTAATATTAAAGCTAACAGTACAAAATTGGATTAACTGTACTCACATTTGCATGTTGCTCATAGTTTAAAAAGAGAAAACACAATGTGCACCTAAATATCTTTAACAAAGTTTTTATTTTTAGAAAATACAAATTTTATGAGCAAGAATCCAATTTTAATAACACAGAGGGCACCAACATATTATTTAAATTGCAAAGAAACACATATTTTGTTTGGTCTTCAGTATCTTTTCTGAATGGAAAGTGAATCTAGTTGGATGCATTTAATAGGTTGAAATTGAAAATTCACATTATAAAAGATACATGGCTACTATTTTTCATAAGCATTTTAAGTTCACATTTTTACAAAATTTATCAACAATTTGCAAATTAATTTGTAGTTAAAAATGTGTAAAATGTTCAATGGTCAAGGGTTAAAAGTTGTGTAGACTTTTCATTAGTATTTCATACTGTACCTACTTAAAGCTTTTAAAGTATATCAAATGAAATGTTTTTGGTAAAAATTAATTCAATCTACTGTTTTACTAAAAGTAGAAAAAATTGCTTTAACAGCAATACCATAAAATGTAGGTACCTGGTACATATATTGTAATATTATAGGCTGACAGTCTTTGAATCTTTGCTTATAATCGTTTTTTTGTATTAAATGATTTTATTTCATTAAATTAAATTTAACACATGCATAATACTTAGCCACCAGCCACCACCCACAGAACACGTAATGTATGGCAAAACGTTACCCACGTGCCCACCTTTATATTTTTATTTTTATTTATTAAATACAGGGAATTATATTGAAATTATAAGTTTTCTTTATTTACTGTAATTTTAACATATCACATACCTAATTGATAAATATGATGATAATATACGGTTATCAACTACATTTGTTTTTAGAAACAAAACCTTATTTATTTGTATAAGTTAATCTAAATTGTTTATTTTATATATAATATTACATTTATTTATAACTCATATTATCTTTCAGGTGTTCTTTCCATGTGTTATTGTTTAGTAGATGTGACTTACCCTTAACGGAATATATCCATCTTTAAAAAGGTAGTTCTACTGCCAGTTCAAATTGCCAGACTAAAAAAATTAAATTTAGTGCATAAATATACAAAGCAAAATAAATTATTGTTAATATTTATAAATAAAATAATATTTTAAATAAAAAAAATTATTTATACTGTGTTAAAGGTCTGGAGGTCTGGAACTCATTATGATTTGTCCAAAATTATTGGTCTATTTGGGCCTATGCTCACACTAATGATTATAATATTTATAACTAATAGGTTATAAGTAACACAATGGCATGGTCGACAGCAGAATAAGTATGAAGTTGCCTATAAAATGCTCCTTAGAACGTAGTAGTCACAAAGCCCCTTAAATAGGAGTGGATCTTCTCAGTAAGAATTGTTCAGAGCAGTATATAAAATTGCCTATATTATCCGTTTTTCTGCAATTATTTCCATTGTATTATCTTATATTATTTTTTTAAACAGAAGTATTATTTATTAGTAAAATTTAAAGTAAAACTGTTAGTGTAAACAATAATGTGATCATCATTTAAAAAGGTAAAATAATAGGGAAATAATTAATAATCAATACGCATAATGTTTTAAATGTCCGTGCATCTGACGATCATTCTTATAATGTAAAAATACAATTTATTTCTTAATATTATTGCTAAAAATAGGTAATTTATTATTTTTTTTTATTAAGAATTGTGTATTATTAAATTTTAAATGACTCTTGTAATATTATTAAATGAATTAAACTGTATAACATTAATTTTACTCATAAAAAATAAAAACTTCGGTAATATGGTATTTGATTTATTATTTCTATAATACCATATTATTAGGTAATATACCACATAGAATCTTGCAGTACCTTAAATTATGACATTTTGAACACAGATTATTAAACAATACTATACTAGCTGATCCCAAGCACTTCGTTGCCTGTTTTATGTACCAACTTTATATGATACAAACTTTGTTCAATTTGTTATTTAATATACGGTGAATGGTGTTCAAAACATAAAAATGTCCATAGATCATCTTAAATATCAAAACACTGGAGTCACGATTGTGATTATGCGAGCAATATATTTACAGATAGGCTAATCATCTGCAGTGGATTTCAGAACCTTTGAAGGGCATATGTAATTACACATTTTTTACATGTTTATAATATTTTTTTTAAAAACAATGATTATTAATTTTATTATAATATTACTAATATTTTAAAACAATTACAATAATAATATTAATAATAATAATAATAATAATAATGATAATAATTGTTATATATAATATTGATATAATGAAAAAAAAACTAACTAATATTATCATTATTTTATTTTCATAATAAATTAAAGACAATATTCACTTTTACAATAAACTATGACATTTTGAAACACGGTTTATAAACTTATTTTTGTTACCTATAGGTACTACCAGCAATTTAAGAATCATAGTTTTCCCATATCGGAATGATAAAATTAATAGCTGTCTTGATAAAATCAGTGAACAATAGTATAACAATATAAATATAATATAATAATTGATAATTTCGACAAACCTGCAGTCGAGTTTTTGTACAACACAATACGTATACTTTATTACTCTGTACCTGTATCAAAAATGGAATATATGTGCCAATAGTTAATAATAAAATTATTATTTGTAATGAAAATAAAAAAATTCGTGGTTCACATTGCCCGGTCTGGAACACAATATTGACCGTACACATTGCCCGGTGTATTCCACATTATATAAGAGAATTGGGAGTAATAAATGATTACAAAAGTTTGGTTAAATAATTCGATCTTTAATAGTTACAGACACCCGAGTCACGTAGGCTAGAAAAGATCGCACAGGCATAAATCTCCTGACCGAAATATCGTAATAGTAATCATGATAATAATAATAATAATAATCGTGGGCCGGAGAAAGCTCGTGGTGGCATATAACTCCGGACCACAGATATTTTTTTATATATGTGCTCCGGACAGATATATCGGAATAATGATAATGATATAATAATATTAGATAATAATAATAATCGTTATTCGTTTATAAATATGCAGTTAAAGGAAAAATTACAATAATATTATGGTCGTCCTACAAATTAAGTACCTAATAATTCATGGATAACAATTACCTATGAAAATAACAATAGTTAAGGACAAACAGAAAAAGTCTTGCCGGCCACTATCATATTAAAAAAAAAAAGTGTTCAGAGTTAAATAAAATTTGATTTGTTTTCATTTTTCCCAGTAAAGACTGTGCGACTCCCTTATGATGGTAGTTGGATACACCATTAAATTTTAAAAAAAAAACTTAAATGAAAACGGGTAAAATAAAAAAAAACATTCTGACAGAAGTCGGCTCTTCCGTTATTTTATTTGTAATTATTGTGTTTTATTGGTCCATAGGTTTAACATCGATTATGGTAGTTCGGCAATCGGTACGACAATTGTTGACGTAAGAGGAGGTGGTGGGAGTGTGGGACTGACGTCTTTCGGCGTACATCTTACATGACGAAATTTACATTAGTAGACAAATACGTTTGTATACAGGGCGATCCATTTAACGTAAGACATCCATTATTTCAAAAAAATACTAATATCTGGTGTAATTTTAAGTCGTTACAAAACAAAATTTTTGGAAAAAATAATAATTTTTATCGTTGTCAATTTCATGTCAATTATTCTTTTCATTGATGACATACATTTTTAATTGCATATTCATAAGTAGAATATTATCAGGAGTATTTTAATCTATAAAATTAAAATTATAAACAAGTAGATTATTTTATTTAAAAGTCCTTAAAGTTTAGATGAGTGGAGTAGTAACACTCCGCTTCGTCGTCTAAATGTTAAACCGGTACCTATGTCAAATAAGTAATAATTCATAAACTATACTTAAGTAAAAAATTTGATTTTTATACATCGAAATACTTCAAAAAATATTGAGCTTTGGAATATTAAAATAAAATTGCGTGTTGTCTAAAAAAAGTTCTAATTGAAAAACAATAACGATAATAAAGTACTGTATTCATTCTTAGAAAAATTTAGTACTTAATTAGAAATAGGTAATATAATCAAAACAACAGCAATATGTTCCAAAAAATTAAAAAATGTGGCGAAAATGCGTTTTAATTTGTATGTGTAAAGATTTTAGATAGGTTAATAACAAGGCGATAACACGCTGCAGTCATTATAATATAATTTATTATATGTACTCATTATGGGGCTCAGATGTCGATGACTTATGCACCATTCTTTGGAACATCATAGACGATGATTTTCAAGCTTAAAAATATGTTTCAATAACACATGAATTTAAATAACTACATTATCTATTATTCTCTTTAATTATTTTTGCGTTTTTTAGGGTTTAGATATTTTTTTGTGATATTTAAAATTTGATTTTTTTAATCGTAGAAAAACATATATGGAACTTAACACGGTTTGATCGAGGTAAATTATATATATGAATCATTTTGCCATTCATGTTGACAAGCGATAATATTATTATTTTTTTTGAAATTTTAGAGAACGTGATGGAATCTGCGATTTTATATTTTAGAAATCGATAGACGTGTGTGTGCGCATAAATTATTTTTACATTTTACATCTTGTTTTGTCCTGAGGCGTCATTTGGGGGGGGGGGGGGGAGCAGGGTGTGCAACGGTACCACTAACTTAAAAAATTAATAATATATAATCCGTCCAATTCGATTGAATAATTGCGACTCGTGTATTTGACGAATGTTTGATATTCGTGAATTCTCCCCGAATAATGGAAATGGAGTACTTTGTACGAATATTCGGTATTCGTTATACGTTATTCCCACCTTCCCGTCGATTGTCGGTAACTTGCCGATTATTCGTGTAGGTATTCGTGGATATTCGTTATACACAAGCCGTTGGATCCCGCCTTAATACATGACGTATACCTACACACACACATACACAGGTCGGTCGGTGTGTGAGTGAACGTGCAAAGTATTTTGGTGACACGAACTATTAATGTACGTACCCGGCCCGTACGGATTTGGACCATTTTTTTTATTACGATCATTACGATTTTTAACCAAAAACATTATAATTTTAAAGTATGTACAGTCGTATAGGTTATAAATATTATAATATATATATATACTTATTTATAACAGGTACCTAATTAAAATATGAACTATTGTTAGTAGGTAAGTACAAAATCGTTTAAATGATTTATGCAATGTAGATTTATATATTGGTTAGGTAGGAGTAATCTTACGTAGGTACAGTTATAAATTAAAATAGGTAAAATATAATAATTGATAAATTGTTTTTTTTTCCTTTGGCTCTTATGTAATTTTTTTTAACTTCTTGTTATATGTATAACAGATCCCGAAGTCCCAAACGGCCGGACACCAGATCGGATGTGCTCAAGGATCCGGCCTTCCTAAGCTTTTATGAACGTCCCCAAAGTAATATAATATTATATAAAAATATACATGGCTTAACATTTAACGGCTTAAGTGACGGACTCCGTCTAGACCAGCCAGTAACGCCAGTAGGTTTATAGATAATATTATTATAGCTAAGTATTAATATATTATCTAGGGCAGTAGGGCATGAACTATGAAGTATTGGACTCTAAAAGTTGAAACCGTATCCGTATTCTGATAGAACGTTGGTAACAGAATATACTCTTTATACTGTGGTGTAAACGTGTAATCCCTCATTATTACGAAATTATAAAAACGGAAACAATCCATTGAACATGGATAACGAGCGGCCAGTGTCGGCCTGGCACACAAATAAGGCCCATGGATCAGTTTTTTTAAGGTGCCCACAATTAACGGCCTCGGGCTCTTTAATGAAAAAACCATCCTAAAAATTACATAAGGTTAAATATTTCGATAAATATCTTGTGGATTTCCTACTCCCTGTGTGTACATTTCAAAACGTACTATTTCCAAAATTGAGTTATACATCGATTCATATGTAAAAATGGACGAGGAATGGAATGGTGTGGTCAAATTGAACCAAAACGTACCATTTCCTTTGTTAAAATCAATCTGAAAATCATAAATGACGCAAAACGCACTATTTCCATAAGGCAAAATTTGTCTAAATGCACTATTTCCCAAATTATGTCAAAACATAGCATTTCCCGTGTTAATAGTTTGTTCATTTGACAAATTGACGCAAAACGTACCAATTCCTCAAATTGTATAAAACGTACTATTTCTAAAATAGGCCACATTGTACTATTTCCCATAGTATGAAGATAGGGAATATAATTGAGGTAAATATATAGAGTACTAATTCCACTGGTAATTAAAAATGGAAATAGTATGTTTTGTAATGTCAATCCTCATATAGACAAGCAAATAAAATATTTATGACACCGAACCAATCGAATCGACCTTTTATGAATCTTGATGGTAACAACATTATCTGTGTTCGTTAGTTGGTTTTTTACAATAGTTACATTTTTTGGAAAGTTCTGGTGACACATCAGATATATCATACTTAAATTCTGTATATTTATTATTTATATTATCATTTTGGTTTTTGTTTCATATAACTGGATTGCTCCGCTCAGAATCTATAAAAAAAAAATTATTAAATATTTTAAATAAATATTAAAAGTTCAAAATGATTAAAAATATTTTGAAATTTGTATTATGCAATGAATATGATAAAATAAATATTTTATGAAAATGTCAAGTACCTACGATCAATCGTTTTGAATAACTACAAAATAAGAAAATCTTTTTATGATGATTTGTTTATTTACGGGTGAATATCCAATATCGATAACTAACTTCAGATTTCAAACGCTTATTAAAATAAAATATTGTGGATTTACGCTCAACTTTTTTTGCACTAACAACAATTTATGAGGCTATTGTATTAATTTTCCTTGTTTTATGGCCATGCAAAAAATTTTGTATTGACAATAATTTTAAAAAAAACCAAACAAAAATCGAAATTTTCTTATGCAATAATAAATGGTTTAAAAAGAGTCAAAATATCTTGAAAATTTGTTGTTTATTGATAATGACAATAAAATCACCTGTGTAAATAAATTTGACATAAAAAAAACATGTACCTACAGTTATTAGAGTTATTATTTAGTTATATGTACCTTTAAATGTGAGAAGATACCTATTACAGAAAAAAAGTGTTTATACAAAATAAATAAGTATAATTACCTATTTAAATAAATACAATTTGCAAATACAAATAATTAATTTGTATATTATTGGTATTATGTTAAATAAATATCTGTAGTGTATCACCAACCACCGTGGTAATTGTCTTTAAAATATTTAAATATATTTTAAAAATTAAAAAAGATAGTGAATACACGTTCACGCGGTTGATTTGAAAATTGAAATTAATGAGTCAGTGTTATATTTCGAAAGTAATATAATGTACGTTGTGTACGAGACACAACAGACGTGTTTGTTTGTTGAGCGCTAACGACCAAGTTAGCAAGGTCAAGGTTTAACATCAGCTACTTTTAAGGTATCAGGAAAAATACTTTGTTCAATACTTAAGTTATACCGTGTAATTCTTTTATCATTGAACACTCATTATTTCAAAAAGTGTACATTTTTTTACATAGTTTCAAGTCGCTTATAGAACAACGTTTTTCTTAAAAAATTATATTTTTAAATATTTTTTATCCTTATAATTTTTTAAGTTTTTTACTTTTTTGAATGACAACATTGGGTTTTAATTTTATATTCCAAAGCAGAATATTTTTCTTAGTATTTTGATACATGAAAATCGAATTTCAGGTGAGTAGTTTATGTAATATTCTCAAGGGTTTGTTTCACAAAAAAAAAAATAAAAGTATAAAGAAAAAATGTTTAATAACACTACAGATGATATGATTACTAATTTTTTATTATTTAACACTATGAATTAGCAGCTGATACCTGCAACTCTTTGTAAATGATATTATTTTAATTTATTTTAACACACCAAATTATATTATTATGACCTATAAGTTAAAATATTAGCAACCAAGTACCAATATTGTGTATACAAGAAGTTATTCAAGCATATAAATATATCATCTGTCCCAAGTCCATTAAATCAAAACCTATTTTGACTCATCTAAAGCAGAGTTTAGCTTACACCCTAACATAAAACCGAGCCAAAATAATTAATAATTCTCCAAGCAAAACTTTTAAATATAAAGTGTTCATATATTAACTAGACTCTGGAGTAGCATTACATATTCCATTTTTTGATATTTGCATAAATAAAAAAATCTTCAAAGTACTTTATGTCGTAATACTATGATTTGTTAAAAATAATATTTAAGCTGTTAATATTATATTCTACATTTTCACAACATAGTACATGAATTATTATAAAATCAAATAACAAAACATTTGTTTGATCAAGAAAATTCATTAAAAAATGATGTGACAACACACTATACATTTATGGCAAAATAAAATTACAATTTATTGATACTTGATTACATAATTTATTTTTTTATTATAAAATGTGTAACAGTAGTCAAGTTTTTAAACTAAATTATTTTATGGTAGGGTATAGTTACAGTACATAGATATTTGAATACATATTTAAGATATAAAATAACATAACAAATATACATATAATATTGGGTCTGCTTAAACGTTATGCTTGAGAAAATGATTTATTTCAAATATCTCATTTATATGGTTTATCTCCAGTATGAATCATTTGATATCTAATGGGAGTTTTGATAACCTAGCAAAGCTCACATAAGAATTCACACTGGAGAAAAACCGTATAAATGTTATATTTGTTACAAATACTATTGTGTTGATTAAAAGTTGATGCTTGAGAAAATGATTTATTGCAAGTATCTAATTTATAAGGTTAACACTAGGAATATTTTTTACTTTATTTAAAATTGTTGTTTTTAATAATGATTTATTGCAGATTACATATTGGCATTGGTTTTCAACATAGTTAGAAAAAATATTTTTTATCTAACTCAATTGTTTTTTAGGAGACGATATGATATAAAATTGTGTTGAGTTGGTATGAGTTGATGCTTTAACGTTACTATTTCAATTA
>NC_042493.1:99456396-99458518 GCF_005508785.2 Acyrthosiphon pisum
CATAGAATAGTAATTAAAACTTATAAACTTATATAAAAACAGTAAATTTATTTTATATTACAGTTCACATACATAAATATATAATATTGTATATAATATTTACTTAGCATATACTATAGTGCCCAAACATGTTACATCAGAAAAAAATAGCGCCTTGAAAAATCATTATTTGGGATGAAATGCCCAAACGCATCTAAGCCATTTAAAGATGGTGAACTAATAGTGAAGGGGACAACATGAAAATAAAATAGGAACTAACAATCCAGGAGGAATCTCCATGAAGGTGGTAATAAAATACTAACCATTGATAAGTAGAGTAACAATCTTTATCATCATAATTAAACTTATACCTATACAGTTGATTCATCAATGTTTATGTATGATATCAATATAGCATTATGTCATACTGTAGTTTGATGAAATAGTTTAGTAGATTTTTTGCAAACAAAAAATGAAAGTGTTCATTAACATGTCAAAGAAATGTCAGCGTACCTAATCAACGATAGGTTTACCCATGCAAGATGAGGCGCCAGTGAGGTGTAAACATGTTCTGACGCGTAAGTGAAAATAAAAGTTGGAATATTCCAACATTACTGTCGAGCTAGCGCGTAGGTAATGGCGCCACAATAAACATGCACGTGTAAACCCACCTTGACATACAAAATGTGTTTACTTACAAGAATAACCATTGTTCATCACTCGGCACTCCATCGGGTACGGCTTTATGAGTTTGAGACTTTGAGACTTGAGTCATGACTACGAGAGTAGGTACGAGACAAGAGTTTCCACGTTCCCAGCATTGACAAAGAAAATAAAGGCCGGAGCACCCGAAGCCCGAGGGGCTCGAGTGCTCGACGTCGGATGAGAAACAATGAAACCTAACCTAACTTTTTTTTTATATAATATTGATTATTATTTTCACGTCCTGGTCCTTGATTGGACGTAATGTAAATACTGATAATATTACTGATATCAATAGTTACCAAAATCGATAGTGCTAAGATGCCCGGAGGTAATAATATTATGATAATTTAACACGGCTTATTTGCTTTGTATTTTTGTATGTATATCCGGCAACACAACATATTTTGTTTGACTCGCTCTTATTCATCTTATTTACAGAGAAGCACAAAGTGCTTAATGTGAAATAACAAAAATAATAATAGGTACCGACAAAATAATGTTGGATACATAGGTACTATATAGGTAGTTGACTATAAAAAAATTAAAATTATGACGTACCTACTACACGTATACCTACCTAATACAGTCATAAAATAATCAAAATATTATTATATCCCTTCACTAGTAATATGCAATGTACTCTGGAAGCACTTTGACCTATAGATGCACGACGTCCATAACTTCTATTTACAGCTGTGTGATATAAAAACTTACATTTCCCACATAACTTTAATTAAAATTTTACGATAACAGGTATTAATAATATTATAATATATTTTATTTATTGTAAATAATCATAGCCCATCCAAAGTTATAGTAATATGGCCTTCCAAAGTTTTATTAGTTAATTAATTAAAATAGAAAAAATAAAAATAATATTGTTATAAAATATGGTATAATAAAAATAATAATCTAAATAATCAAATAATTAATAATATCATTCTATCATCAAACTACATGTAAAAATGTGTACAATATAAATATCAAAAAAGTAAAAAAAAAATGTCAAAGAGTAGTATAATATAAAAATAGTATTTAGATGTAATGATTTTTAGATAATTAGCTTAAAAAATAAAAATAAAAATAGTATAATATAGAAATATGTCAAATTTGAAATGAATGTCAAACGTCAAAACAAAATATAATACTGAAAAAATAGTTAAAAACTACATGTAAAGTATATGGAATTTAAAAATTCAATATTTGTTAATTCTTTTCTTTGATGCTGGTCACATAAATTAAGTAGTTTATTATTGTCAGCTGTACAAGATTTTTGTCTTTTTTGAAGTCTATTGCCACATTCGTCTAATTGTATTGCCCGCAAAACTGTCCAAAAACTCGGATTCGTTGTTTCTACTAATTTATTGAACGAAATATTCCACCTTTCACTAAAATTATTAGTTCGATGAGAATTAGACAATGTTTGATATCTTACATT
>NC_042493.1:99458568-99486835 GCF_005508785.2 Acyrthosiphon pisum
CGTAATATAGCCACTATCGATAACAAGGGTTTGTGTCATACTTCCAATTTTCATTGTAAAGCGATTTGCTTTAATGAAGATAATAAGTGTATAGATTTAACTTATCTTAGAAACTGTATTCTTTCAGGTAGTAGCTATTTTTATTGCCCTAATATTATTCAATGGTCATAAAATAAAATTAATCTGAGTGATTAAAAATGAATCACTCAACATTGTAAGGATTAAATATACAAAATGTATTTTCGATTTCATTAATATCGATATTGATGAAGATTATTCAAACTTAACGGTGATTAATAATTCAGTGCCGCCGATGCCGGAGAACTTATTTTAAGATTTTATCGGTACGAAAATTTAATAAAACACTGTTATAGATATTATAATTATAAGCACACGGATAGTGCCCGCATATAAATATAATATATGTATATAAATTAGAAGTATTTATTTTATTATTTTGTTTTTTGTATGTCCAATCCAGTCTAATTATTGTGCGATTAATAATTGAATACACATGAATATTACTTAACGTTATATATACCTTCCAATACAGTCTAATGGGGTAACTATAAAAAACACGCGATAAACGACGATGTAATTATTGCAAAGAGATTAAGTCCTGTACGAGCCAATACAATTATAAGTAATATAATCAACATACTAATTGTTAATACCGCGAGGAAATGAAGAGGTCAGACCCATGAGTGACCGAGAGATGCGACAAGCTATTAAGAAAATACACCGGGTTTTTGCGAATAAAATAATATATAGAAAATATACCGGATTTTTGCGTAGTTCTCTACGCGACGCATGTTTAGAACAGTTTAAATTAAGCATAAGATCTAAAAAAGAAACGTTAAACGCTACGTTCATTCTTGATTATTTACGTAAATATGATAAACAATGTGTAATTGTGTTATTTAGTGTGTCAAGTGATAGAGAAGTGTTGTATAAAATAGGTATAATTTTTAATAAACATCTTGTGTTATGATACCACAAATACACAACGTTTTTACTTACAATTAGAAAATTTATGTAATCGACAACACATTTATGAAACCTAATTGGTATATTAAGACCAGAGGGAGAGATTAGAGGACGAAACACATAATTTAATATGTAAAAAGAAACACAATGCCACGCACGCACAAAACCCATGTACGGACGCAAAGTGACAGAAATTCCCTCCTTTTCCAAAATCTGAGGAAGAAGTTCAGAATATACTGGATAATAAGCAGGTGGTAACAAATCGTGAAGAAAATGTTATACTTAGTATTGAAAAAGAAAATGGTATAATCATTTTTGGGCTAACACTAAATTTAAAATCTATAATTGTGTTTTTAGTGATCAAAATATACAACGGCAAATTGTATCAGTATCGGTAAAACGTAAGGCAGTTGAAGATAATAAAGAGAAAACTAGTAAAATAGTGTGTACGGTTATTAAAAGCATTCCTGTATCGGAAGCGTTTCAAGTAAGTGACTTGCATAATATCAAGCGAAATCTTTACAATATATAGTGAAGGAAATTCACTCCTTTTCCAAAATCTGGCGAAGAAGTTCAGAATATGCTGGATAATATGCAGGTGGTAACAAACCGTGAAGAAAATGTTATACTTAGTAATGACAAAGAAAATGGTATCATCATCACGTCATACGGTTAGAGATATCCAAGTCACTTAGAGACAGGTCGTAAAACAACTCACAGTCTTAGATTTCATGTTAGAGTCGTAACACCACTCACTTCTTTACCATAGTTTATGCTATTGTAATTTTGTATTTTGTTAAATAAACACACAACAAGTACATCTAGTATTCATTTCTACGTTGATGTATATATTGACGTCATTTGAGACGCAACAACATCATGGATGATGGTTCGATGAATGACCGCAATGACATTCCTATTGAAAAATTCTTTTTCGATAGTAGTACACGTATAGTAAAAAAACAAGCTAAAATAGAGGGGATCGATGAGATAGAAAGAGAAACCATAGACACTAGACCAAAAAATGACCTTGTTAAAAGCAACATTTTATCCGTTTGTCGAAATACACTTGGACAACTGTTAGTCAGAAAAACCTAATCAATTTCCTTTGAAGTTAAAAATAAATTACTTTTTCATTAAAGACCGATAATATAATATTATTATATATAATGTATATATATTTAAAAGTTAAAGCTAAATACTTAACCTAAATATTCCACTGAATGGTTCTGTACTTTGAAGAGAAATAAAACTAAGAAGTGAAAATGTAGAAGAGCAACGCATATTCAGAATGTATTAAATCAATACAAAAATAACTGAATTCTAAGTTATTTGAATGTGATAATTGTGATGTAAATCTGATTTTTTATTTGGATTAATAAAGCAATTAAAATTCAATAAATTTCAGAAATATTGGTTGACATTTAATTAGTGACATACAAAGGCTTCATACAAGATACAGCGTAGGATTAAGATGGTACAACCTAAGTACAGATTCATTTTAAAAATGCATAATTTTTTTGTTGATAATAAAACATTTAAATAAACTAAAACGGAACTAATAGTCAATTTATTTTATAAAAATTAATCAAGTCAAAACTTTATTTTACGCTTGTGATGTTTTTATAATGGTCATCTTTAGTTAAAACTCTTCAATACGATATTTTTTCATAAAACATAAAAAGAATGTATGATATAATATTTAAAAAAAGAAATATTTTTTTTTTATTATTTTAATAACGGTTCACTATTTATTGAAATTGTAACATGAAAAATATATGTTTATTTTTTCAATATTTTTCTAGTACCCAGTCATTTATAAATGGTTATATCCATATTTACCACATCCCCAATCATAACAATAATACCTTAAGTTACATAACACTCATTTGATTCGTAAATTATTTTGAAGTACAGAATAAAGATCAAATTAATTATACATACTATATAACATCTACTTTTTTAAATATTCTTATCACATTGCATTAAAACTTGTAAACTGTTAATATACCGTGTTTCCTATAACTTTGTTGTACTTGGGCAGATAATATATCAGTTTTGTATAAAATACAAACATGCTTTTAACACGCAGGTATGCAAATTAGCAAACCTGTACAACCAAACATTTATGTTTGTGATTTGGGTTGTAATTTAACTTATTTATTCAAATATACATTTATGAGCTTGCGGATTGTTAGACCACGCCAGGGGCTCATACGTATGCATTTATTAAATAATACATAAAATCATAACTAACTTGACCATATATATTGTCAGTTGAATTCTCAACTTACAATTTATTATTATATACAATTATATTAACACGTATAAAACATTTTTTTTTTTTATTTTAAACAATTGTATATCAGTGTTAATGCAGATGTGGAAGATAACAAAAAACAGCTAGGTATTATATAAGTATACACAATTAATAGTTGAGTTATGATGTACCTTGTAATAAAATAAAGGTTCAAAAATTTTGTTATATTAAAAAATATTTTAACTGTAGCTTATGTAAAAAAACGGATAAAAACTTTAATTCAAAATTTATAACCAAATTATATCATTCATTCATTATTTTCAATTAAATATTTATGTTACTTTTATACTGTAAATGAACTTATAAATTATAAATCGTCATCAAGCGTACTAATTATTTTTACTTGATATAATAATTTAAACTATTCTTCAACAAAATGGAAATTTTCATGACAAAAGGTAACAACTTTATTTTTAACGTAGAAATTAAATTACCACACTAATTGTAGAAGTGTGAGGGTAACCAGTCATTACAATAAGTAATCTTTGTATTTTATTACAACAAAATAAGATATTATGAAACATATAAAAATGTAGTAGGTTGACCATCGATATAACTAATGAAAATGGATGTTGGGTGAAGGCTAGTTGTGGACATTCCAAAAGATAGAGGATATCTTAAGTGCCTCAAATGTGAGGAATATGTGCTTATAATATGTTGATAATAATATGATTTTATTTTCAGCAAAAGAATTTAAAAATTTTCTATTATTCCACTGTTCGATGATCATATTGAATTTCAAGTCAAAATTATGTTATTTGCTTTTTAATTCTGTAAAATGTATTAAATTGAACATCACTCGCTCAGGACATGAAAAGCTTTCTTATGAGATAAATAGAAAAATTATATTTTAATGTCTCTGAATTCAGAAAAAAATACACCATCTAGCGATAAACATACCAATATGAATGTTATCACAGAAACATTTAAATCCTTCAAAATAATGAACCTCTTATGTGAGCAATACAAATATTTGTCTGATATACTTCCTATATTTCATTAAATGTTCCAAAAAACAAAGTTTATCATTTTATAAATCAGTATCTTAGGTTAGGCAGGACTGGGCAATTGAAGATTTCAATAGTAAATATTATTAAATATATTGCTTTAAAATAACTTTAGATGTCCATTCATTGAAGTTATTTTTTGCTTATTTCGTAGGAATATTTAAATGATTGGAGGTACACAGTTAACTGTAAACAGTTTTGTGTGTAAACGACACTTCAGACCTGAAGACATGCTTTATCCAAAATTATTGATAAATGGTTTAAATAAAAATTAACATCATTAGTACCTTCTGCTTTGCCAATACCAATTAATGCTACACGATCAGCATCTAATGCTAGGCTTAGAATAAAAAAAAAAGACTCATCTGACTCCTCTGACAACCAGAGTAATATAAACTACATTATTCTCAGGCATTAATAATAATCTGTCAACAAAGTTAAATCTTAAATTAAATTATTATTGTTTTACTGTAAAATAAACATCTATCTTACTTTTATAATTTGTGTTCGAAAATGTATTTAAACAAAACAATCTACCTCTTCCGATACAGTGCAACGACGTGTGCCTTCGTCGTTAAAAGAGTGTGCAGTAACCAATCAAGTGTCAAATGTGGGGTTACACTTCATGAATCGAAAGCTTTTTGAGTCCATCGAAAAAAGTACTTTGAGACCCACCGACGAACCATGTTAGTGGTGAAACACACAAATTGGTATGACGTAGTTTGTTTTTTTTACATAATATATATTATGGTAGAAAAAAAGTTGTATTATGGTAGATGATTACTTACAAATAATATAGATTACATATAGCTAATAGACACATACTGTTTTTTTATTTCCAATAACGTTATTTATATTATACAGAAACGAAACACATAAATTCATCGTACTGGATTTCGAGTTTTCACCTATAGACAGGTACAGCAAAGTACTGATCTCCGGTGCAATCTCTTATAGTTTGGACCGTTTCAAAATGACAAAACTCGACGGCCGGCCCTTGTACCTACCACGAGTAGACGAAGAGGTCAGACCCATGACTAAATAATCAGGCATGATCGCTAGATTACTGCACGCATATTTTATGATTTATACATATATTATACTTCCCCAGACTTGGAAGAAACACTAACATCATAGAAAAAAATGTTATTCACATTACAATTATATAGGATTTTTACTGTTTTTGCTATGTCTGGGGAAAATGTGTTAGGAAAAATTGGTTTTTTGGTGATCATGTATGTTTATTTAGTCATGGTCAGACCTAAGAGCGACCGGGAAATGCGGCAAGCTATTAAAGAAACACACTGGGTTTTTGCGAAGAAACCAGAATTACGCGACGCGTGCTTAGAACAATTCAAATTAAGCATAAAAACTAAGCTAGAAACATTAAACGCAACGTTTATTAATAATTACTTACGAAAATATGATAAACAGTGTGTAATATTATTATTTAGTGGGTCAAGTGATAAGGAAGTATTATATAAACTAAGGATTGCTCAATATAATATTATACTAAACATCTTGTGTTATGATACCACACATACACAACGGTTCTATTTACAATTAGAAAATTTACGCATTCGATAACTCATTTGTGAAATCGAAGTATTACGATTTACGATATACAAATACACAAATCACCATCATGACCATTAACGAAATATTGGTCTTTTTCTTAATAACATAATTTTGTGTATATTCATATATTTTATTAAGTTGTAAATTATATATTATACGAGTTGCAATAATAAATGTTTTTAAAAAATTAATCATTTTAAATTATAAATTGACAATTCTTATGTCTTAATGTTATATAACTTATATTATTCAATTTCTATATAATATAAAAAAATATAATTGTTAAATTTTTAATTAGAGATGAATATAGTTTAAATTATTAAATAATAGTAAAGTAAAAGTAAAAGGATATATAGCGTCAATTATGAAAAAAGTTCAATAAAATTGTATTTTATAATTTATAGATTAGAAACTAAAAAAACACATTCACTATTTTTCACAAGGAAAAGAACATTCATCGGGGTGATGACGACGAAGACGAATACCACGTAGAAAAAATACAAACTATTATTCTTAGTCCAACAATTGTTACATTAATTATGGAGTCGATTGTGTCTACATACACAAATTTAAGTATACCTTTGATCAATTTTTTTTTAATTTTATAGCCATTAATTAAAGCAAACGTTTACAATGTGTAAGAAACGATAACTTTCATCGGGGTGATGACGACGATGAATACTACGTGCAAAAATAACAAACCATTATTCTTAGTCCAACAATAGTTAGATTAATTATAGAGTCGATTGTGTCCATAAACACAAAATTATGTATACCTTTGGTAATTTGTTTTAAAATTTCATAGCCATTAATTAAAGCAATGTATGAAAGGTGTAAGAAACGATAACTTTCATCGGGGTGATGACGACGATGAATACTACGTGCAAAAATAACAAACTATTATTCTTAGTCCAACAATAGTTACATTAATTATGTAATCGATTGTATCCACATACACAATTTTAAGTATACCTTTGAAAATTTTTTTTTTTAAATTGCATATCCATTAATCATAGCAAACTTCTGAAAAGTGTAAGGAAAAAAACGTTCATCGGGGTGATAACGACGACTAAAACGAATACCACGTACAAAAATAACAAACCATTATTATTAGTCCAACAATAGTTAGATTAATTATAGAGTCGATTGTGTCCATAAACACAAAATCATGTATACCTTTGGTAATTTGTTTTAAAATTTCATAGCCATTAATTAAAGAAATGTCTGAAATGTGTGAGGAACTCAAACGTTCATCGGGGTGCTGACGACGACGAATACTACGTTAAAAATAACAAACTATTATGCTTAGTCCAACAATAGTTACATTAATTATGTAATCGATTGTATCTACATACACAATTTTAAGTATATCTTTGATCATTTTTTTTTTTTTAAATTGCATATCCATTAATCATAGCAAACTCTGAAAAGTGTAAGGAAAAAAACGTTCATCGGGGTGATAACGACGACGAAAACGAATACCACGTAAAAAAATAACAAACTATTATTCTTAGTCTAACAATTGTTACATTAAGTATGGAGTCGATTGTGTCTACATACATAATTTTAAGTATACCTTTGATCATTCTTTTTTTTTAAATTGCATATCCATTAATCATAGCAAACTTCTGAAAAGTGTAAGGAAAAAAACGTTCATCGGGGTGATAACGACGACGAAAACGAATACCACGTACAAAAATAACAAACTATTATTCTTAGTCCAACAATAGTTACATTAATTATGGAGTCGATTGTGTCTAAATACACAATTTTAAGTACCTACGATCGAGCAACTGCACTTAGGGGCAGTAAATATAAGACTGCCGAGACTACAGTGTTGTACGCATGTACATTTCGTATGAAGAAGAAAAACTTATTACTTAATAAATATTAAGAATACAATTATAGTAGAATCTATAAGCTGGGGCATGAAAGAGTTTAAAAGTTAAAGTTAAGTTAACAGTTAATTTCAACTATTTAACTTCACTTTTTAAAATTTAATTTTCGTTAACTTAACTTATTTTAATTGATATAAACTTAATGAATAACGAGTTATTTTCAATCAAATTATAGTTAAGTTAATTCATATATAATTAAATAATAAATATAATAAAAATAAAAATTATTATTGATATTGCATATTACATAACCATGCATTTACTAGAATAGGAAATTAGAAATATAGTTAAATTAATTTATTGTTCCATAAACCAGAATTCTTCAAGAATAATAACTGAATTAAATAGTAAATACATATTATAGCCATTTACAGGTATATCAATTGTATTACATTTCTGATCGTTGGAAAATTATTTCAATACATATTTCCTGTTCGACATCCAGTATCATCCAGATATCATAGACATCCAGTAAGATCGTACAAAAATAATCCTGGATCACGAGTCCTACAAAATGTAAGTGACAAATAATTTATTCTGTACTCTTCACGTATTGATTCACCCGGACTTAAAATCAAAAGAAAACTATCCCCCTCCCACCATAAAGTATCACACTAAGTGATAATATTTAAGTAATGAGTCAAAGATATATTATAATAAAAATTTCACTTTTATGCAGATGCATTAATAATTCTAAAATATAATCTCATTATCGCACTCTCCTTAATTAATTCATTATTCATCTCATATTAATTTTAAATCATATTTTTAACTCATTACAGCCTGATAAAAATATTATCAAACTACAAATATAGGTATAGGTATAACAATCTGACAAGAATAATAAATCGTTATAAGACATTAATAAGTTATGTAATTTACCTTGACACAGAAACTTTTTTAATCATTGAAAGGTGTAAAATCTAATACTCTCGCCACAGCTAAAGATATCATACCTAAAAAAATCATACCTTTTTTCAATTTCTCGTAACTAGGGCTCGGAATAAAATGCACTTAAAAAGTACTAAATATGCAAGCAGCTGTGCACTTGAACAGTTCAAATATTATTTAGAAATATGCATTAATTATTTTTTTTTCTCACAATTTTCATAAATACAAATATTGTACAATAAATATTTTTATATTTTATATTTTGTACTAAATATTTAAATGAAAACGGGATACAAATGTCAACTAAGCATTTGAAAAACACGACACAATAACACCTAGTGAAAACTCTTAAAATAAAATACATACATTAGGTAAAATTATTTTAGATTCTGAAAGGAGCGTTGAATATATTGGTTATGCATGTTTTTTTTATATTTTTTATTTTTTTATTTTTTTTTATTTAAGGTTGTTATATTTTTTGGGTAAAAAGCGTGAAAATGTAATACATGGCTCCTGATATATTGTTACGATAGCAGTTGAAAAATATTAAAAATACATAGTCACAGTTTTTTTATAAGAATTTAAATTTCGAATTTTGACAAAATACGTAAAAATCACGAAAATATCCAAATTATATTGAGTTAGAAATTCATCGAAATTGTTTTTTTTTAAATCTAAAATTTCAAAATTTAATATGTGATTCCTTATGAGGTTTTCCATCTTAATCAACAAAAAAAATTACTACCGAAAGTCAAATTAAATTTTATGTGCGTTTGAACTTCAACTATGTTATATTATGTTACATTGGATATTCATTCGATTTCTCGTGTTCCGATTTTCTTATATTTCTTATAATTCAAAAACAAAGCACAATAAATATTTGAAATTTACACCATATGTTTATTTTATCAATATATAAAGTTTACAAAATATTTTGAGTTATTTTGAGCTGTTTACAGACATTTTAAATTAAAATTTTATTTTTTTCTATAAATGTCAATAAATTTGTATTTGTTTAGTAAAAAATCATGAAAATGTAGTACAAGGCTCCTGATATATTGTTACGATAGCAGTTGAAAAAAATTAAAAACACATTAACACAGTTTTTTTTTTTTATAAGCATTTTTAAGTTTGAATTTAAAATTTACAAATGAATTTGTATTTAATAATCTATGAAATGTTTGACTTTTATAGCTAAGGATTAAAAATTTAAAACAAGGTTCCGGATAAATAAGAAAAAAAATTGCTTTATACTTTATTCACAATTATTTCATTAAATAAACCAAGTAATATCATATGCAGACGGACAGTTTTCGCTCAGAAATCTTTCTCGTATACAATGATATAAGAATTATTCTAATAAACATAATATCATTAATCTTCAAACGTGTTATAAAAAATGATAAAAATTGAAAAATATGCTCTTAAACTGCAAAATCACAAAATGGACAAAAATATGAAATATAAACTTTTAATTTTTTTTTTCGTAGTTTTGCGAAATAAATTAATATCAAGCTTACTTATTAAATAGCCCAAAAAAACATCAATATGCAACAACTTCCGAGCCTTACTCATAACTTATTGAATAATGTGAGTAGAAATGGTTAACTTATACCATTTTTATTAAAATTAGGTACCTACTACATTCTTTCCAATTAAAAAAAAATCAATTTTTTGTGTTTTATGTTACCAACTGAAATATCAAAACATAAATAATTAGGTGTGTAAAATGTATTTGTGCTTAGGTTACTGTATTATATTTGTATGTAATAGTTTACTTATATTAGGTATTTAAAATTTAAATTTGACTGATGAAAATTGTATTGTTGACAACTTATTTTATCTTATTTTAATATTTTCAATTTTTTTTTTTTATGATTATAAATTATTCTGACGTTTTGCGTTTTATAAATAAAATCGAATAAAAAAAAATAATGATTTAAAATACCAGCGGACCAAACGTCCTATCTTAATACTAATTGACGGGGACGAAACGTCCTTGATTCGATGAACCTATAAAATATGTTTTATACATACTCGGGGTTCCGAAGTAATACACGGGTTTCACGTGCTGGCCGCTGAAGTAAAAATAAGCAGCAACCATTAACAAGGTAACAGTTCCGGTCTCTCTGCACGAGGAACAGCCATTGTCGATGCCCTGGACCATGTGATCAGTGTCCGTCACTCCGTCTTTCATGGCGAGACTGGTCGAGTATACAGCTGCACTCACCGGTACCGAATCAACAAGTTTTTGCCGTTGAAATGAGACCTAACCTAGCATAAACAACGCATACAATTAGAGAAAGGCACGGAAACAAGTATTTTCCGGATGCGCGATCGACATGGGCGTCGACGGACGATGAGAACGGTAAACAGTAGAATAATAATATAATAATATTATATTATAACGCGTCGTAATATTATTACCTGTTAATGTTATACCGGCCGATGGCGTACCGAACGGGAAAAGATCACCGTCGGGTTTTGGAAGCGATAAATCGAACACAATGCATACGTTTTGAGTAGAGCAGTACCGTCGATGAAGGAGTGAGGTTTAGAAATAAATGGCCGACTGGTCCGCAGTTGTAAACCGATGCCGTACGACGCTACTCTTTGTACTCATAGATATTTAATAATGGATATAATGAGAAGCGTGCAGTAATGGGGAGGAGAGAAAAACTATTTTAATCATTTCCTCTCATTCTAGCAGATGTAAAATCATAATAATTAGGTGTATACTTATACATCGATTTATTTGTGATAAGACCTCTATAATTGCATGTTCGTTGTTACTTCTTAGATTAATTTTAATTAATGTTTTATCTATAGTTGTACGCGAACAACTGATCTATAGTGACCTAAACGTTCACGCAATGACGCAATCACATGGCTATGGCGTACTTATGCGCGATTGCGTAGACGCCAAAAATGATAAACAGCGAGTTAAAAAAAACTGTGAAATTAACCGTCGTTGCTAGACCGAAAGACTGAAGAGAATACGCTGCCTAGTGCATACCGAGTACAGACTACGGGAAGAAATTATGTGGTAATAGTTAGCCGCATGATGATAATAATAATAAATAAGTAAACGGCGCAACTAAATAAATAAATGATTCACCTTTAGGCTTGAACGCATTAAAACATTATCATTTGGGTAATATTTATCTCGATTCTATGCTCTATAAATTATAAAAACAATAAAATCCAAGCGATGTCTCTACAGTTTGTCTGAAACAGAAAAAACTAACGCCTATTCGATGAATGATCGACGAATGACGATAACGTCCGAGTTTAAGAATACCCAGCAGTGAGCGCTGTCTGCTGATATTATAAAACACTTGTGTGAGAAAGACAAACAGTCGACCTTGACGCCACATAAAAATAGTATTTTTTTTGTATTTATTAGAAATAAACCGTGAACGTGAACGTGTTCATTTGAAAAAAATATGAATCAAAACGTTCCGAACACTGGTTAAGTATATACTTATAGTACCTACGACCTAGTGTCTAGTACCTATAATGGCTAGTACTAATAGTACCTACTACCTACTATATTAGTACCTATATTAGTACTTATACAGTTATAAGCTCAGAAAAACCGCACGGTTTATATTTGTATGCTCTATGTATCTATGGACCAAGACATGTATAAATAATAATTAATAATATACATATATTATACGGACATATAGCGTCTTAGTCCGTTAAAAGAATATTTTTCCTTTTCAGCCGATCCACTTTTCCGCAAAATCATAAAACATTTATTCATAATCGAACGTAGTTCATGAAACGTATATACGGTATATACCAGGTATATAGGTACAGTGTTGGGTAGTAACGTAACGCAAATCACAAATTACTGTAACGCGATTACTTTTTCGAATAACGTAGTAGTAATCTCATTACATTTTACTTAAAGTAACGCAATTGTAACAAAATTACTTTTGAAAAGTAATTTATATGAAGTAAAGCACTAACGCGTTATTAACCACGTTATCAATATAATAGTTTTGAATGTATTACAAAAACAAGCCAATAGGATGTCCCAGAAAAATTAAAAATTAATTATATTTTTTTTTGATTCCGATAATAGTTAACAATATTATTAAACATTCCAGGAATAAATGTCACCTAACTCTTTATTAGCAGAAATAAAATAGTTTGATTTAAAAATACAATTTAATAAAAATTAATTATAATTTATGAGTTATGACTAATGTTAACTATATAGTCATATAGGTAAGATGATTGTAAAATATATATATAATAATTGAACCATATTAATTGAATATGGTTCAAAAAAATGATAAAAAAAAGTACTTTATTAATAAAAAATTAATGTCACATGATAAAAATAATTTTAGATAACGCAAATTTAATTTAAATAAAAATATTTGAATTAACGAGTAACGTAATTTCATTACTTTTTAATATGAATTTACCCAACACTGTATAGGAATAAGTTTCATAGATATATTATACCAGTGTTTAGAAAGAACGTCGTTCATAAGCGTGACCAAACATCTTCGGCAGGGGCAGCCTAGCTAATAACCGGCGCTACCTTATTAGTGAACTGAAAAAAGCCCTATACACCCAAAGCCGTATTTTTTAAGCCCCCACCCCTCCCACCGCAGTGAAATATTTACCTAATTTAAAAAAAGTCTAAATTATCTATTTACATTAATAATCTATAGTAACTTCACATCCATTACAACGACATGCTTATAACAACTACTGTACAGCAATGCGGTAATCACTTGACCACATTTTTTTTATCCGTTTATACTTCCAGGTTACTATTTATATCACCTAAATAATATAATATACCTTATGTATTTAGCAGGTATATTACTGTTTGTTTACTTATATTAGTAACCTTATGTCTTTACAATGCATTTAAGAATGGTTATAGTAATTATAAAATTGAAGTACAGCATTTGGGGGTATGGGGCAGTTGCTCCCACGGGTCTGTATTCTCTACATAATTTTAGCACCCCCAGTGTTTGGCCTCTAGTTGCGCCTATGAAAACTGTTATTTCCTATAGTATTTTATCATTATACAGATCATGAAAAAATATTAGCTTTGACAAATTGAATTATATACAATATACATGTAAAATTTAGAAAAATGTACTATCTCATAAAATATCTGTGGCAGGCCCTTCCTTTTTGTGGCCTCTCGCTGAAGATGAACACCTATATTATATGAAAGTTAATATTTTACTCCACAATATTTCAAAAATGGTTGTGGACTACACATCAAAGTACCTAATAAATTATATTTTTTATTTATATTTTATTAACAGATAAATAAGCCTTAACGATCTAACGTCGTACACCTACGACATTACCACCACAGTGAGCCGTGTGCGCACCATTTGGACTGCGGGCTTTTATTCGATTAGAATTAAAAACAATTTTAGAAAAATGTTTTAAATTCATATTTTAAGTGCATATTATAGGGTTTTTAAGTGCATAAGTGCTTGCATATTTAGTGTTTTTTTAGAGATACAAGTCCTCTCCCCTAATAATGATTAAGCACCCAGCCACGTTGAACGTCAAGCAGTCACTACATAATCTGTATATTGTATTACTGCAAAATTACCAATATCACTCTAATGGATGTGTTAAATTCGCATTCAATTATACAAAACCGTTGTATACGAAAAATGATTATGAGCGAAGACGGTCTGTCAGCGTTTTTATTAATAAGTAGGTATATTTTATGATATTATTATGATTAAAGTAATTTATTTTACTATTGGGTAGACATTAATACTACATAAGTTAAATTAATTTTTTCCGAAAAATTAGGTCTGTAATTAGAATTAGCATTGTGTATTTGTGCTTATAAAATATGTACTTTAAAAGTTTCAAGTACCTATATGTATACCCGTTCACGTGCCACAAATACCTAATATTTTTAAATTACAACAAAATTACTAAAATCGTTTTAAATATCTGATTTCATCCAAATTTGAACTTAAAATGTCTATAAAAAGAACTGTGTTTATATATTTTCAGATTTTTTGGTCACATTGTGAACTATTTATGAGAATCTTTGTTTTTAATTTTGAATCCTTACTTATAAAAGTTTAACATTTAATACATTTTTAACAATAACAAATTTAAAGTTGTCTAGAAATTGTATAGCATTACTAACTAGGTAGTGTATATACTGCAATTTTAAATTATTGAGAATAGTTAAAGTATTTTGTAGATACCAAATTATTGTTTTGTTATAAAAAATAAAATTGTATTATGGCCCAAAACAATTGTTACACATTATTAATTATTATGTATATTATAACAAAAATATCTTTCTGGTTCAAAACTAATATGACATGCGACAATTTATCGTCGTAAAGATTACGATAGGTACCCAATTGATAATATTTTGGAGATCATTTAAAGTATGGATTGTTAAAAAAAATGTTCAATGCGTGAACTGTGGCCTATTTATTGTCTATGACTATAACTAACTAGTACTTACCTACCTACCTTTCATATGTCATGTCCATAACATAGATATAAATACAAGCGAGTAAACGACGTACAAAATAATCCTTCTTTAAAAAATAACTTTGTATGGTAAATCAGCGGTTAAACAAACATATTATAATATTATATAGTAAAGATAAATTGTTAAAAACGATCGATATGAATACCGATGTCATTGCTCGGATCAAAAGCGTAAGGAATTAAGTAGTTACAATATTCATTAAACATTAATTAATAATGTAGAAAATAATTAGATTATATTTTAATACTAAATACGTAGAGATAAATGATTAAGCACTGAATAATATTAAAACAGTAGGTAATATGCATAGAAGTTTTATAATAAGTAATAAACATTTTTTTTTTTATATATATTTTGAATAACAACATGATATGGATATGACCATTACTATCTCGGGTCAACACAGCGTGTACAGAAAAAAATCATTTAAATTATAAATAAGCTTATAATCAATATTAATTGAACTGTATTCGTGTAATGTATAGACCGAAAATTATTTTTCTTTTAATGATACGCTGTACAGTCACGAGGTCTATAAATTATCGTTTTGGATTTTATGAGAAACAAAATAAAATATTAGGTGTGCTCTCGAATATTTTTTTAATACTATAATATAAATATAAATATATTGTATACAATGAGTTTAGCTGCAGTCACTGGTGTGAGTGTGTGACAAATAACTTTTACATATTAATATAATATTATTAGGTACCTACTTATACTTATACAACTTCCTAGTATAGTAGGTGTTGTGTCACTGTAATGTATGTGTTAAAAATCTTAAAATATCATTAAAATATAAAAACGGCTGAGACATGATTGCCAGCCAAATTGTCGGCGTATCAAAGGGAATCGGAATACAAAAGAAATAAGCTAAAAGGTATATTATGCTCAGTCGTTTTATGCTCAATCTTGCTTTAACAATAAAATCATTGGATACGAAAAGCATATATTATATTTCAATACTATACCACATAGAGATAAATGATTAAGCACTGAATAATATTAAAACAGTAGGTAATATGCATTATAATATACGATTCTGAGCGAAGACGGTCAGTGAGCCTAAGATATTACTAAGTATATTTCATGGTTTTATTGTGAATAAAGTAATTTAGACAAGTAATAATAAGTAATAATCTAAGGCATTGGAAATTATCATATATGTTTTTTTATTCTATTTAGCCTTGTTTCAATTTTTTAACTATAAAAGTTGAATTTTATAAATTTTTAACTATACAATATATTATTTTTATTTCAAATTTCATAAATTTAGTTAAAACTTGAACTTTAAATCTATAAGTTTGGTCAGAAAGCTTGACAGTTTAATACAAGGTTCCTCATAACTAGTTATAAAATAGCAGTTGAGAGAAATTAAATATCCATTGTATATATAAAGTTCAAAATGTTGACGAAATTAATGAAAATCTCGAAAATTCTAAATTATCTTGAAACTAAAAAATTATAAAATATTCAATTTTTATAGCTTAGGATGGAATTTGAAACAAGGACTCTCATAAATAGTTCATACTGTAGTCAACCAACCTAAAATATTTATAAACACAGTAATCTTGTATCTTATCATATTAAGCATTTTTAGGCATTACACGTTTTTGATTTTTATCAGTTTTTTTACTATGGTAGGTTAGGTTAATACATTGAGAGTAAATCCAAAATGATTTTTTACGACCGTTTGAAGTTGAATATTTTTTGACATTGGATATTTGTCGGATTTCTCGTTGAAAGATTTTCTCATTTTCTCGTAATTCAAAAAGAAATAACAGTAGATACTTGAAATTTTTACCAAATGTTTATTTTATCATTTTCTATACTAAAATATTTTAAACTATTTACCTACAGATAATTTCAATTTTCAATTTTTTTTTTAGATTCTGAGCGGAGCGAGGAAACTATTGTTTTTACAATGGTGTTTATTTTTATTTTTTTTTTTTTTTTTATATCCTGTATACAAAATTTCTTCCAGAAGGAGTGTTTCGATTTCAACATATAGTATCTTATCTTTTAGCAAATTGGATCAAGATGGTACTTTAAAGAGGTCATTTTTCGATTTTCTCAATAGTTATTTAATGCCAAGGAAAAAACCACCGGAAAATTACGAAAAAAACGCTAAAAATGGGATTTTAATTTCTAACGCTTTGTATATCACCATAGATACGAATAAAAAATTATAATATTTTGATATTAATTCAACTTGATATAATAAATAATAACAAAGTATAAAATATCCAGACTAACATCCCAATAAGTTGTTTTAATAATAATTTAAGAATATAACATATACATAAGTTTTTTAGTTTATTTAAAGTTCATATTTTGACAACATAATATTGAAAATTTTCAGAGTATTTAGTTGTTAAAATTTATATAATGTTCAATTTTTATACTTAATAATTGAAAATTGAATGCTAGGCTTCTCATAAATATTTTATACTTGGTATTACGATGAAATCTAATAAATAAACAAACGAATTATATAGTAATAGTAAATTAAATTACTTAAACAGCAATAATTACATAAAATATATATTACTAGTATATGTATATATTAGTAACAGGCTAACAGATCATCTTTGGTCACAATTATTATTTTCATATTCAATGATTTTATATCATTGAATTCAAATTTAACACATCCATTGCACTATTACAGTGGTCCACCATCCACCATCCAATTATAACTGTAGCTATACTTATAATTTATAATATAATATACCTACCTTAATATGTACCTATACTAGTTTTTAAAAAATATTGCATCTAAATGTGCGTAATAAATAACATTTTATATTGTTTCTTTTAGAATCTAAAACGATAAATGTATGGACCTTGTAACCGTACAGCGTATCATTAAATGAAAAATAATATTCGATCTACGCTCTACAGCTTATATAATTTTGATTATAATTTGAAAACTTTTTTTAAACCTTGGTAAAATGGAATCTACATTATTCATATAACAAATTCAAAAAGAAAACTGTATTAGAATATTTGCATTATATATCGAATTAGAGTTAGATACTGACTTTCCAATTAATAAACATAGTGTAGGTACCCATATTATTAAATTAATTTTAATGTTGTATCTATTTTATCATTAAAAAGTACCTAACTATAAATTTTTCACCAAAACAATATTGTCAAACTGTGAAATTATATTTTATAAAGGCTGTACCTATACCTACATTATTTTATTTATATTAACGTAAATAAATTCAACACGTCATAAGAATTCTATCTAATAATTTTATTATAATACCATATTTATGAGGTGGTATTCTACTATTGTCATACTGTTTGGGGGGGGGGGGGGTATGGAGAATGAATCCCACCATGAACTTTTTTGTATATATAATATCTATTATTGCGGTGGGGACTTCCCTGCAATTTATCTTTGAAATAATGAAAATTCTTGTCTATGCCACTGATACAATATAATGTTATTGTTTTAATATTATTCAGTAACTAAAAAGTCTTTATGAATATAATATTTTATTAAAATATATAGCTATTTGCTTCATTATCATAATAATTTATAATTTATGGAAGTACTATAACCTATTTATATTATAATATAATATAATGATAAATTGTTGCGCCATACCTACTATTCTTTGGCTTTGTATATTACTGACAATTACGAATAACTAATAAATAAACAATAATATGTTACTTACTCTTTACACTTTAGATTCGAGCAATGATATTCATATTCATGTCGAACATTTACGTTTTGGCTGTATAATATATTATTCGATTCTGAATGGAGAGATGTATATATTGATTATTACTATGATGTGTGTGTTTTTTATTGTCTGTAAACATTTTTTTAAGTAGAAATAATGTTTCCTATTCTTATCGAGAGCTATTTATATATATTTAAAAAATTTAAATTTAAAATTTTTTTAGTTGGGTATTTTTTCTGTAAAATATAGGTATCACCAAGAAATCTAAAAAATGTATGAACACAATTTTTTTTAAAGACATTTTAGTCAAATTTGGACAAAATTAGATATTTCAACGAAGAAATACGATTTTAGTTACTTTGTTACTCATTTAAAAATATATTTTGTGGGTACTTGAAACTTTTAAACTAAGTCTATTATTTTATTCTATATACACAATACACGTATTTTATGCAATTTTTCGGGCAAAAATGTATCCATCCTGCTGTAGTACTATTGTCTAATTGTAAAATAAATTAATTTAATAGCAATATAATTACATAAATTATACTTAATAATATTATAGGGTGACAAACCATCTTCGATCAAGTTGTTTTTCGTATCCAATTATTTTATATTTTATTGATATTTATTAACACGTACATTACAGTGACCCACTGCGCACTCAATACATAATATATATTATAATCAAGTGTTAAATCCATACTAGGAATTTGTTGTATAATATGTATAATAGTTATGGGTGACATCAGTCATTGCAGCTAAGCTTCAAAACAATAATGTAGATAATTATATAAATAGGTATATTCGATTATCAAATCAAAAACCCATTAGCCAGCTTGCTGCCCGATAGCATTTTCTATATAAAATGTTCCCGTTTTAGAACATGGAACTGCTGAAGCACAAGCATCTATTATTTTGGACACATTGACAGATTGGAACCTAAATGATTCAGTAAAAGCTCTATCTTTCGATACAACAGCAGTAAATGTTGGTAAAATAGGAGGTACTTGTTTTAGTGTATGTGTGTATTTTTGATTGTAATGGGTAAATTATCTGGAAAATATGTACCAATTTTTAAACGATTCCAGTTGTCTTGGAATAATTTAAACAAACAGACTTTAAATCAGGTATTGCAGAAAAAGATGTAAAAAAATTATTAAACCGGAAATGAAAAGACTTTTAGAGTTTTTAAAAAACAATTTAAATAATGCTCAACTTAGAAACGATTATAAAGAATTACTAGAATTGGCATTAATTTTTCTTGGTGAAAAACCAAAAACTCCAACTTTTGTCATGTACCAGGTGCCATTCATCATGCAAGGTGGGTGGCTAAAGCAATTTATTGTATAAAAATGTATTTATTTAGAAATTAATTTAAGCTAAGTGCCAAAGAAAAAACTGCACTTCACCATTTATGTATGTTTTTAATAATAATATACATCGAAGCAAGGTTTGAGGCAACTTCCGCAACTGCTGCACCTCATAACGACTTGGTTTTTTTGAAAAAGTTGTACAACTACCAAGCAATAGATGCAGAAATATCAAAAGTAGCTGTCTCGAAATGTATTAATCATTTATGGTATTTGAGCCACCAAGCCACGGGGTTGGCATTTTTAGATAAAAATATAAATACTGAGATGAAAAGAAAAATGGTGACACGATTAGATAGTAACAACTGTTCAAATGAAAGTACAAAAAGTTTAAAACTGAACAAAAGTGATAGGGACGAGTTTATAAAAAATGAAATAGATATTTTCGTTAACAGTGAGACCCGAAATTTTTTCAAACTATTTAATTTGGATGAAAGTTTTCTTGAAAATGATCCATCGACTTGGGATAACATTCTTAGTTATAAAAATGCATTAAATATTGTAACCAAGTTACGAGTAGTAAATGATATGGCCATAGGCTAACCTCTAAGTCTTATTTCTTAATTATTTTCCATTTTATTTAAGTAAAATATTAATTTTATAACGTAATATTTAACGTAAAATATTTGGCACAACGCACAACACGGGAAATCACGTACTGAGTAATACGAAAGTATATATTTTGATTATTCGTTGCAAACAATTCGTTATCGTTGTACCTATTTATATAGATTAGGTATCATTATTAATGGATAAATGTATTATCTGATTAAGATAGTGAATGTCACATAGACAGTGTGTGAGCAGTGCTAAGAGTCGTATATATTTATATAGGCTATAGCCATAGCCGATTTTTATATGGCAAAGTTTGGCAACGTTGCGCGGAAAAATAAAAAATGAGCGTTCTCAATCGTAATAGTCTAAAAAAGGTATCGCCAATAATGACCGTTCTCAATCGTATTCCTGCCCTCTATATTATACTGATATACCAATAAGCGATTTTTAAGTTTTTATACAAATAATATTGGCAAATTGGTCATAGGTACTTGGTAATGACCACTCATGGCAAAAAAACTGTTGAAACAACATCACAATATATTTTTAGACGCATGTCTCAATAAAATAAAAAATAATATCATTGATCAAGACGTAAAGGTAATATTGGAACTAAAGATTCTTCTTCTTTATTGATGTTTTTATTTTTAACTGATTTTGAAATTTAAGTGGAACACTTTCTCCAAGTTCGCGCCGTTCGCAGAATACCCATATGCATCTAGGTACCGCAGAACACCGGTTTAGTACCACTGATATAATATTATATAGAAACCATGTGTAGTATTTGTACATTATTATATTTTATTACACAATATATAGATTATTACTATCGAAACCATTTCTATTCTACAGTATTATTATACAGACTATTAATTATTATACTATGTAGGTCATCGTTTATCAAACCTACACGGCTATACACGATAAAAATACAGAATGTAACAGGAAGACCTGAGAAAAAAAAATGGCACCACTGTTATATTCTTACAACCCCTTATTTTCCACTTAAGGGATTGAATTTCCAAAAATCTTTTCTTAGCAGACGCCTACGTCATAATAGCTATCTATATGCCAAATTTCAGCCAGATGCGTCCTGTGGTTCCGGCTAGTCGATGATGAATCACTCAGGACAAGCAATTTTATATAGATTACAAAATAAAAGGAAAAATATTAGAACATTTTATTGCTATAACTAACATAAAATTTGGAGCGGGAAATTATTTAAAGAACCAAATTGTAAAACAAAAACAGTGTAAAAACGTGAGTACAGTGTATGAAAAAAAATCATAATCGATTCATTAAAACTACGAAAGTATGCGGGTGGGTATATGGGAATCAAATCTGCTTAGGCTTTTTTTGTTTAATTTTATAAAATGGTTTTCTTAGTGTTAGTGCGTTACAAGGATAAATAAATAAAAATTAAATAAATTGTGTACCTACTTAATAATTATGAATAAAAATTTTTTTAAATTTTATCAAGTATCGAAAATAATAAAATAAACATATGGTTGATAAACATTTTTATTTTAAAGAAATTACCTAGGTTGGTACATAACTTACATATTTTAATAACAACAAGAAAAATATTATGACAAAAAACGGTCACCCATCCAGTATTGTAGTAAAAAAACGCTGTCTGAGTCGAAGGAAACTTGATAGATCCCCACATCCACCAGAGGTTATCCTAAAGGTGGTAGTTGATAAATTAAATATGTTATTTAACATACAATTTTGGCTTCATAGTATCTAAATAATGTATATACTTTAGTAATTTTAAAAAATATAGAATTTTCTTCATACAATATAATATAATAGGTAATCTCGTTTTACGCCGTTATATTTTTACCAGAATGTATTGAAATTACCAGAAATTTTACAATTTATCCCCAACTAGGTAGTTCTTTAAATATGTCTATAAAAAATATAAATATTTTAACAACTTTTATACGTTTTTAGATTTCAGTAATAAACTAATAACTACGTAGGTATACTTATGAGGAACTTTGTATTTAATTTTAGAGCCTTACTATTTAGATATAAGTAGGTAATCATTTTAATTATTTTTTTAGATCATTTGATTTCTATAAGACAATACAAACTAATTTACAAAATTTAATTTGCAATTATGTTAAATGTATGTGCCATTAATAATCCCAACGAGTTATGGGTTAAGTATAAAAATAGTTTTTTTGAAGACATACTGTATAGAGTACACAACATTGACAAGAATATTCAATTCAATGATGATATTTACAATGAAGCTTTAATATTAATAGAGAATATATTATTAACATTAAATAATACAAATTTAGAACTGTATAAACTTCCTAAACCAAATCAAAATGCAATATATGATATGCCTGATGATTATTTAAAAGAAACAACATATGATACAACTACCTTAGAAACTTTTGTGCTTCAAACAGAACCAAAACAAACAAAAGAATAAAATAAAGTCTATATAAAAATTATGGATTCTGTAAACATTAAAGTTGGAGGTATTTACTTTATAGATGCCCCTGGTGGAACAGGTAAAACATTTGTTCTCAATTTAATAATTGCAAGTATAAGAGCTAAAAAAAAATTGTAATTCCTGTAGCAAGTTCTGGGATAGCTGCTACTCTTTTATCTAACACTTAAATATAATATTGTTGGCATTGAACAAGTTAATTACATTATTTAATAAACCTATGTGACTAGCCTATTTGATTTTTATTCTATTATGACTTGATGAGTATTGAGTAGATATTAAGTTTTATCAATTCTTTAGTTCTTATAGTACCTATGTATGTATGTATTAATTTATTTTGTTTAAAAAATAAGATAATGTTTACAATATTAAAAATGGATTAATAAAATTAGCAAATAAGAGATTTAAAAAATCAAAAAATTATTATGAAATCATTTTTAATCAAACAACAACTATAGAGGTCTGGAGATACGGATATTCCCAGTCATCCACAGCTTAAAACAATTGAAGATGTTATGTCAATGGCCAAAAATAATTTAGTTAGTAATAATTCTGATATATTAACAAAATAATGTATTACCTACCTATTATACTTTGAATAATATTTTAAATATTGTGTATTCCTGAAAGATACTATTGGAGTAATTATTGAGATAAAACAGTCAAAGGAACTCATATGATACATTAGTATTAAAAAATATCATACTAGCACACAAAACTGGAGTTATCGTAAGTACTTACTGCAATTTTTTTGTTAATGTTTGTATAATATTCCTCAAACTTAACTTATTAACATGAAATTGTACTTAAATAAATAAATATAAATATATTAAATGTAACACTACATTAGATTAATATAGACTCAGTTAAGTTGTAGAATAATTCATAATTCAGTTATTACTTATATAAATTCAATGACAACAATAAATTATTTACTAAGTAAGAATTAAAGAAAATAATAAAAATAACCTTTAATTTAACCAACAAATTTACAATAATATATCTAAATTAAAATATTATTGTTAAGTATTTATTATAAGAATGTGACTTCAAAGTACTTATTTCATTGTTAAAACATATTAATTAACTAACAAGTAGAATTTGAAAATATAACATAAAATAATAATTTGCAATAAAAAATATCTTTTTCTTTAATAATAAACTATAATTATTTTAAGTACATTCTGTAATATCCTTCTGTGAACTATCTATATGTGAATCTATTTTAACTGTTACAAGATACATTAATAATAAAATAATGTAACATTATGATATTGAAATTGCTTTATTAAAGGTTACTGTTACTCTATGCGATACACACGCTACTACATTTTATACCGACGAAGGTGATATTATGTCAATAATAGGAGGAAAAATTATTAATTACAATAATGTCAACAAAATAAGTGTGTCAACTGGATCTTCAAAAATCATAATTAATCCTGATTGAAATGAAACATTGATCTCCAAAGTTGGTATAAAGCATTTGAACAAATAGAACTTTTAAATCTATCTCAAATGTCTATCGGTTCTCAAGAACTTAATATGTTTGAAAGTATGTGATGATTTAAAAATATTCATTTGTTTTATTAATGATTAATTTCAATTATAGTTTCTCAAAGTAATAGAAATAAAACTAAAAACAAAAATATTTTGCAACAAAACAGAATTGATGATGATTTGATTTCTAAAAGATTACTGGAGCTGAATGATGAAGAGCAAAAGATAAAAACGGAAAGAATTGATTTAAGTTTTAAGAGACAAAGACTTTCAATTGAACAAGAGAGTATTAAAAGTAGTTTCGAAAACTAATTTTATAATAGATACTTATGTAATACATTCTACGTAACAATGTAATACATTCTAATACATTTCATATTATTCTCAATTTGTACTTTCTTCTAAATTATAATAATAATAATAATAAACAGAAAAATAAATAAAACATCTATTACCTATTAGTATAAATTTGCAATTTGATACTTATATATTGTATTTATGTTTTTATTGAGAACCAGTAAAATTAATTAGAAGTATTTCAAGTCTGATTATAGTTTAATTACTATATTAATAATCTATTAACATTTAAAACTATCTAGGTATATTATTCCTGATAGTATATTTAAAAGAATTAAAGTATGAAATTTAAATTAAAAATAATACTCATTGATTTTATAATTTGATGTTGAAAAAGTAAATAAATATATAAAGTTTAAAATAAGTATTCAGGGAGGATCCATTCAATTGAGTTCATTTTAAAAATTATTTCGTTCACTCATATTCTTCAAGAGTAGGGTCATGACCTTCATTCAATTGTTTATGTTCCATACTACTTTTTACACTATAAGCAACGGCAGCTTTCATCTCTTTGAATGCTTCTTCATGTTTTTGTTGAACTATTTGTATAACTTCTAGAAGATCTTTTTTTTCTTTAATTATTGAATTCAATTGAAGTAGAGCAATTGTACGCTGTTCTTTTAAAAAATCCATTTCTTGAAAATCTATATCCCGTGCTTTAAATAATTCACTACATTGTTCTTTTAGTTGATTAATTTCATCTTTCATCATGTCCATTTTAACAACAGCTGCTGAATATGTAGCGTGCAAACCTTCATATTCCTTTCTCAAAGTTTCATAATCTTCTGGCCTTGAATCATATGGCACAAAGTGATTATTAAGTGAATCACCACTTGCTGTATCATCTTTAGGAATATCCTGAAAAATATTTAAATTACATCAATATACAATTTTAAAATATTTAATGTTATAATCTATTACTTTATCTATGCTTATATTATTGAAAAAGTAAATACCAAAATACAAATGATGTATCAAATATGTAAGTAATAACCCCTGCAATAGGATGATGGAAACTAGTGATGGGCACTTTCGAATAGTTTACACTATCGAATAGTATTCGATAGTTTTTTTAATCTATCGAATACTATTCGAATGTTTTTAAGTATAACCGATTAGTAGTTTTTCAATAAAAACTATCGAATATTCTGATAAGCTATCGAATAGTCTATTCGAATAGCACTATCGAATAGTCTATTCGAATAGCACTATCGAATAGTCTATTCGAATAGCACTATCGAATAGTCTATTCGAATAGCACTATTGAATAGTCTATTCGAATAGCACTATCGAATAGTTTATTCGAATAGTTTGATATTCTATTCGAATAACACTATCGAATAGTTTTTTATTATACGGACTATTTGGAATTTTGATATTTCAAATTTTAATTCACAATTTATTTCTTGACCACCTGAGATTTTACTTTTTAGCGATGAATCATTGTCCCCACATAAACACGTATTCCAATTTTCAAATATAAGCTGTAGAAAATTATCTTTACAAATTAGTAATTAATAATTATACATTAAAATTTAGAAAGTAAATAAACTTGTTGTTCATAGAGATATTTGAAGAACTCTAAAATTCAAATCTGATGTAATTTCTTCTATGGATAAAAATACATTATTATTTTTATGTATCAAATATATAAGATAAAAAACTAACAAGTTACAAGTTAAAAGTTACAACCAATCAAAATTCGAATTTCGAATGAATAAAAAATAAAAATTATTTGATTAACTAAACTATTGAATGAAAAATTGAAAACATTGAAAACTATTCGATAAACTAATTTATTATAAACTTTCGAAATAAATAAACATTCGATAAAACTATTCGATAGACTATTCGAATGAAAACTATTCGATAAGCTATTCGAATGAAAACTATTCGATAAACTATTGGAATGACAACTATTCGATAAAACTATTCGATTAACTATTCGAATGAAAACTATTCGATAAACTATTCGAATGAAAACTATTCGATAAACTATTCGAATAGTTTTAAAGCTATCGAATACATGGTGACTATTCGAATGTTCGATAGTTATGGAATTACTATCGAATAGTTCGAATAGTGAACTACTATCGAATAGTTCGATAGTGACTATTCGATAGTTCCCATCACTAATGGAAACCATAAGTAAAATAAAAATCGATATGGTAATTTCACCAATCATTAACTCATTTAAAGTGTATTGTGATTTCATACATTGTAGTTCATAGCAACAAGTATTTGTTATTTTGCTTTTGATTATCACTATATTGTTATCATATCACCTACGCCCGTTAGTTGTTATTATCTAATTTATGTATTTGTGCCTAGCATAATATTTACAACTTGAATAAAAATTTTAAAAAAGTAAAGACTATTTTATTTTTGTAATAATTGTAGGGTAAAAATAGCCCATGGAGTTAATACTAATATACTTTTATTAATGTATCAGCGGCAATATTTACCTTATAAAATATTAGATTATGCAAGTAAATCTTAAAATAAGTATGAAGTGTGATTGCCCAAATCTAATTGTTCCATCATATTCAGCATAAAAATCCTATTAAAAAAATTTAGTTTGTTGAATATTTTATTGGGGCGAACACAAGTTTAAAAATTTGTGCCCTTTTACATTATTCAACTTTTACTTCAAATATTTTCTCCTTCCAAAATCCATAAACCATCAAAACATTTTAAAATACATATTGTTATTTTATAAAATGATATAATTCAAGTTAACAAATGCTTAAAAAAAAATAAATAATATAGGCTAAATAATTAGTATATCAAAAATAAATATGTTTTTACTATTAAACATAACAATATTATAATGAATATAGTACATAATATGTTTTAAATATTTGATTAGAGTATTAGACGAGATCAAAAATACTGAACTGAAATTCATAATGATATGCTGAACAAACAGTTTGTAGACAGTAATCTACTAAAATGTCATTAATACCATAAATAGTGATCCTACTGTTATTTAATTACTTTATTAATACCTATACAAATTACAAAGACATTTTGACATTGGAGAAAATAATAATTCTCTGTAAAATCAATTTTGTTCCTCCTTCCAATGTTTAAAAACCAATAAG
>NC_042493.1:99486885-99491095 GCF_005508785.2 Acyrthosiphon pisum
ACGTTCCCAACATCTTCAACTCATGCATTGCTGTATCACAATGTTGCTTTAATCGATCATAATCACGTCCACAGTTACTATTAGCATCTGGATTCCGATCATTACATCGATCTGAATAACTTCGAATAAGCATATCTATCATAGTACAAAAAAATAAAATCATTATAGGTAGTCTCACATGCCCGTAACTATTTTTTACAAACCAGTATTTTTAGAATTTTCAATTGTACTGGTTGACGACATCTTAATAGTACAAAATCGTCACAATCGTTTTTATCGTTTTAGCTTTGACAATATTTCACGTTAATTATTGTGTTATGATTTAATAACATATCACATATGTAACAGGATGTGCTGAATTTTTCCTTGACTAATAGTCTATCTATCTATGTATCTATCAGTCTAATACTATAAAATGAAGAACAGCTGTCTACAGGCCACCTGTGGAACAAAAAACGCCGATTAGCACTACCCGTGGCATAAAAAATTAAGTACCGCTCCGTTTCTACTGCAGTCCGCCCGGACTGACGGACAGACGGGCCGTTACCATCGATTCCTTGGCGCGTTCAATCGCGTACCTTTGCCGTGGCGGCGGTCGGTTGATTTTCAAATGTTTCGAAAATAAAACGTTTTTCAAAAATGTTTCGCTTTTTTCGCCGTTTTTCGCATTTTCGATATTTTCTCGTCCCCGTCACTCTTCTATTCACACATAGTTCGTTTGTTTTAAAAGCCACCGATGTGCGGTTTGTACGCAAATTCGGTTTGTACTCTGAAAAATTCGCGTTCACGAAATGTCATTCGGTCTTCGTTCCAACGCACAAGTGCATAATTGATAAAATATACTGTTTTTTTTTTTTTGTTTTGTTTTTTATTCAATAAATATTGCATTATATTATTGTAGACATATTGTTTGGTCCTTAATAACGTAGGTAAATTGCTTAACGTAAACACAATTTTGTGGTTTGATTTAAATGAATGTATTAATCAAACATACGTTATAATAATGTAGTAATAATAATAACGGTCAGATCATTGAATACATTACAATTAAAGTTTAAACAGTGTGTAGATTCATAGAATTATATACTATTACATCGATGTACATCGAATATATCGGTTTACGTCGCTCCGTAGACACATAGCTTAAGTGTTCAAGTTTTGACAATTTTTGGCAACTCAGACTGTATCTCGGTAGGTTAGGCGCAAGTCCCCCAAACGTAGATTGTTAGGCAGGTCCGAGTGAGTTCGAGTTCGTCAGTACTGCTCTTCGGGTGGTGACCGATTGTGGGCCGCCCGTAATCCGACTTTTTTTATATTTTTTTTAAAATTTTTTTCACGTTAGTTTTCATATAAATAATAAAATATACACTATTCAGGACCATGTTAATATTCATTGGTTAATACTACATTATATTGCTATATATTATATTATGTACCTATTATATGGCTATATTATGTTATTTAAAATTTTAGGAATTCAACACATATTATTTTCTCTAAATTGTCATTGTTATATTATATCGTACAATAAATACATATTAGATTTGTTTTATTATTTTCCGTAAATTAATTCGAATGTTGAGTGATTGGGTTTTTGGAAAATACAAATTTTTCTCTTCACTTATAGCCGCTAGACGACGGGTCTGCAATCCACCGAAGTCGGATAGTCTACCTACGTGGCTAACTTGAAAGTTAATCGATTTTGACTTGCTAGATACTCCAACACGGTTTTCGACTTTACACTTTTTACATAAGAAAAGGCACCAGACATGCGATAGCACATACAACTCTTTCCGCCACAGACATATTGCTTATTTTGGTTTCGTCTTAGACTGAATTGCTACCCACTCAAACATGTAGGTTTTCGAATTTACATTTTTTTTACACATACAAAAATGCACCGGACTTATTCTAGGGGATAGTATCATTGAATTTCCGATGTCTATGGGTCATGGCGGAGACTTCTAGACACTGAAACTCGACTTTCAAACTTTCCCACCTTAGAGACGAGACCACTAAAGAGAGAATAAGAGGCCTTATCAGAAATTCTTATTATAAAACACATTCTATATAAGTGCGACATTTATAATTCAACTGTGTCTCCAAAATCGGTACTCACTTACAACAGTTGTATTTTCCATTTTTCAGTTCCTATGCTACCAACGTGATCGGCATAATTAGTGATATAGGTACATTATGTATTATGTATTGTACGGCAGAGTGATATCAACTCTCCCACCTTTTTAAAGTTACAGGAAGTCTGGAAGTGTACTAAATAACAAAATTTTCGAAAACTGGTTCTAAAAATAGCGAAAACTTTAAATGCTTATAAAAATAAACGGTGACTAACGATTTTTAATATTTTTCATCTGCCTTTTAAACAATATACTAGGAGCCTTCTATTAAATTTTCAAGCTTTTTTATCCAACAAATAAAATTTTATTGATATTTTTAGAAAAAAAACTAAAAAAAAATGGAAAATGAAAATGTCCGTAAAGAGCTCAAAATAAATCAAAATATTTTGAAAATGTTATGGTGTATAGAAAATGCTAAGATAAACATTCAGTCAAAATTTCATGTATCTACGGTCATTTTTTTTAAAGTTACACCAAAAACCAAATTCAATTTTGTGAAAAATCGATTTTGCGTAAACATTCCCGTTTTTCCTTAATTTTTCTTTTGTTTTTCCCGGCGCTTTTGAAAACTACTGGGAAATTTAAATTTTGACCTCCCAATGCACCAACGATATTCACTTTCTGATCGAACAAGATACTGAAGTTGAAAATCGTAGCATTATTTCGACTATTTATCGTGTACACAGACACAAAAAAAATAAAAAAATAAAAATAAATAAAAAAACACACATCATTGTAAAATCAATACATTCATCGTTCCACTCAGAATCTAAAATTAACATATTCTCAAATTGTTTCGAACTCTAAGTAATTGAAATAAATTGAAGCTACAGTCCATAGTGTAATTCTTTGAAAAAAACGAATAATTACAAAATAAATGTAAAATTAAACGTAAAAATTATAGCGTCCGGTTGTAAAAGAAAACTAATGAATTCCATTAAAATTGGTTTCTCTTTTTTTTTTTTAGTACCTATACTTAATTGAGTTCTAAGCGGCTATGTTTAATAATATGTTTCATGTGTACGGCCAATACGCGAAAGAAAAATAAATTTAATTTCAATTGTATGCCTCTTTTGTTTTGTAGGTCTTTTTCTTGGAAATGGATTCAAAGTTTTTCATTCCATTATTCTCTAAAATATAAGTCAATTTAGGCGCATAATTACGAGTAAATAAGTTGACTTCTTATACATTAGTAAATTATTTTATATTAAATTTAACTTTAATCAAAAATCTATAAAGAAAATCAAGGCTACTTTTCAAAATTAACACTGGTCAATCAAAATACTGTCAGTAGTTTATTCCAGGACTTGAAATCAGAATGAAAAATTTTGATTTTTGTAAAATGATTTTGACTGTCATTTGCCTTTTATTTAGATTTAAAATTTCAATTTTACATTTTTACGATTTTAGTTTTGATTTTTAAATACGATAACCCTGTCATATATTATTCATTGGCTCGGCCATGTAACAGGTCCAAAAAAACGAAATAGGTATTAGTTATTCATTATTACCATTGATTATATAATACAATGGTATTACTTATAATATATCGGCTACTATCGGCTACAGCTGTTGGGTTTTAAATAAAAAAAATTTTTTTTAAATTTTAAATCGTTTTGTAGATTATAAAAAAATAAAAATATTACTATTTTGGTATAAATTATTGATTTAAATTTTTTTGAATTTCAATATAGATGATTTTTAACGATCTTTATCGATATTTAAAATCGATTTCAATCCCTGGTTTATTGTCATACATTTTTCATCCTGATCATAGTTTGCTGTGCTGGTGTGAAAATAGTTTTGATTGTGTTCTTTGGAATGATGTCCATGTACGCCTACGTGCTCAGGTAGTGGCTAGGTTAGAGACACTCACTAGTCTCACTAATCACCGATAACTGTTCACACGATCGCAGACGCGTTAAAGCAAATCACGCTTATCTAATACTCGTTGGAAAAATAGCACTACTTAATTAGGAAAGAAAATCTTATGTTTGGTAAAATATTTAAAATTTACTTATACTATCAGCAATATAGAACATCACAATATGGACTACGGGTAGGAAGGGCTTATC
>NC_042493.1:99491240-99495937 GCF_005508785.2 Acyrthosiphon pisum
GGTGGGAGGTCTGAATTTATATATGCACTCCTAATATCAATTGTCTCAATCTGCCACTGGTTCTATGAGAAATCGTTACTTATGTCATTTTACAGGCACGGATCCAGGGGCGGGTGGTCATGACCCCCCCCCCCCCCAAAACATCAAGATTATATTGTATTTTCCATAGATATTAAAGAATGGATAGGCCATTTACGGGAACGAACATGAACATTTGTTGAGGTTATAGAGGTCTTATCACAAATAGATATATGTATAATTATTGTATATAATTTATAAGACCTCTGTCAGAATGAGAAGCAATGATAAAAAACAGTCTTTCTCTCTTCCCCATCCCGGCCCCATGACCCTCTATTTTGTTAATATAGCCATGGCCTATCCATTCTTTAATATCTATGGTATTTTCTGTTTATTGAAATAATAATATGATATGCATAAATTTCAGTTTTGATTTATTTTGTACTATAGGGAGATTTTTTTTCACACTAAAAATGTTGTATTATAAATATTAAATATAATATCCATTACAACTATACACTACCACTTGTTCATAAGATCATAATTTCTGGCAAACGGGCAAATGGGCAAACTTCTTACCTACTTCAGAGAATATTGATAGCAATTATAAACTGATTGAACGATACGAGTATTTTTATTTGTTAGTGAGTAAATATAAAATAATATAAAATAATAATTCAGTGGAAATGTTAGAATATTTTACGGAAAAAAAATATTATATTATTATATTTCGTTTCATTAAATATATTATAGTAGATATTATATACCTACGTACATAGTATTATACTATAGTATTATAATATACCTATAATAGGTATATTATACATTAAACATAACACCGTATAATTCATTATGAAATCTACGATGGAGACACTGATTGATTTTTTGCTTGGTAAAAGAGCTCGATAATTGGATTCAGATTTCCTCATAAAGGCATAAGTTATAATATATACCTAAGCTATGTTGTTCATCTGTACCCTTTATTTCTATATAATTTTTTAGTTAAAAATTTATAAAATGTTTAATTATCATAGATAAAAATCCAACATTAAACACGACATTTCTCATAAATAGATCATAGGTAATTTAAACAAAAACAATTTTTGATTGCTCCAAACAAACGTTACAGAATGCGAACTACCGACGGATAAAATACACACAATAACACCGCCAAGTCATAACATCCGGAATGTACTTATAATGCCTATACAAAACGCCTGGTAAACCAGATAAAGATCGTTTTTTTATTTATTATTTTATATACGAGAACTGTTTACTGTTAAAGGATGCAATTCATTTTTTTTATTCATCTGTTATTTGCATCAACAAGTTCTTTGTACAGAATCGATTGAAACAATTACACACAGACATCATTACGAATTGTGTCATTTTCATAATATTTATAAAAATATAAAAGTCCACTTCTAATGATTTATTTTGATGAACTCCAATAAATTATAAATATAAAATATTTGACTTACCTATATAAATATAAAATATTTGACTTACCTATATAAATGGGACCATAATGTACACATTTGGAAACACCAAAATAATGTTCTACGATTTTTTCAATACAAAAACTATACAATATGACAATTTTTATTATACGGGACAACTTATATCAAAAATTGCGACACATGTATGCCCCCCAATAATGTAATAAATTCGTTCAAGGATTGTAATATACAAAGAGGGCATTCGAGTATTTTCAAGGGACAATTATATTCTACAATTATTATTGTTTGTCCCGTTTTGTCATATATAGACATATAGTATTTGGTACCTAATAATTAGAAAGTAATTTACTTTGAAAGTGTAATATGTAATCATATATTAGTCAATATTCAAATAAATAATAATAATGATGTTGAGTTACTATATAAATACAAATATAAATTAGGCTTGTATTTACCATAATTTGAAAACTTTGAGTAATACTTTTATTTATATATATATATACATTTAGAGAGAGCCCCTAAAAAGCGCTTAACAATAATAAATAATAATACGTAGGTATATGAGAAAATACAATTTTTAAAACCTGGCGTCTATGACTTGTGAAGACGAAGCCTCCCATGGATTAGCGTGATAGATATTTTACACAAGGCTGGGCAGTTAATAAGTTAGAAGTTAAGTTAATTTTAATTTATTAACTTAAATACTAGTTAGGTGTTTTAATTAACTTAACTCTAACTTAACTCATTTGCCTCTACATTAATTTAAAATCCACTCATATTTTTCTTTATTTTCCAAATTAAGTTAATTTTGAATATTTTTATTATCCAGAAAAATATTTTGTTTTTTATGGATTTTCAGTTTATAATAATTATTATAAGTTCGCAGAATATAGTAAATATTATCAGACAAAAAAAATAGATATATTTACAAAGAACTTCGTATTTATGTTTAAGAATTAAAACTAATATATTGTATTAATATAAGTTACTTATAAATATTAATACAGGGTCATACATTAGTCATCCGTCATCAATGCCATGAACTATATTCATAAATAATAATACCTATTCATTAGTTATTAATTATTTTTTTAATAAATTAGGACAATAATGATTATCATACCATCATAGATTCTTTGAATAGTAATATACCTTTGAATGATGATTACTATTCAAGTGATTAGGTATCACTTATTTTATTAAATTATACCTCATAAATGCATTTTTTTTTTTTATTATTATTAACTTCACTTATTATTTGCAGTTAAGTTAAGGGGATTTGAATCCGTGATTTTCTGTTTTTGTCTAACACACGCACGAAATAGGATTTTAGACGGGTTCTTTGTCAAACATAACAATTGATCATGAAGCAATATGAATTCTAAAAACAGACAAACTTTTAATTTATCATTAAATCATATAATGTAAATCAAAAATGTGGGAATGTCGATTTCCTGAAGACTTGACGATAATTAAAATCTGTTTTCAGAATTTTTGTCGCTTCATTAGATCAATAAATTGCTATGTTTGACAAAGATCCAGTCTAAAATACCATGTCGCGTGTGTGTTGGACAAAAACAAAACATTTCGAATCCCATGAAGTTTACAGTATTCGTTAACTTCATTTAAACTTAATCGATGTATTACAAGTGTATATTAACCTAAACAGAGTTTATTTAATTAAAGTGTAAAAAAAAAAAATACTTAACTTAACTTATAACTAGTTAAAAAATATCATTAACTTCCCAGCCTTGATTATACATAATTTTAACAGCCCCTAAAATGTGTGCCTAGGGTTACGTACCTACCTATTATATATGTACCACGTAGCACACGTTTCTAGTAGTAATGACGATATAATTAATAAGGCAACTAGTATATTGTAACATGCTGAGTCCATTGTAAGAGCGCATAATAAAGCTATAAAAATGTCGTCACACGTCTCTCCACGGGAAAGTCAACACTCATACGGAAGGATACGAGTCGACCAGAATACCAAGTACGAGACCCGAACTCTGTTTCTTGACCGAATTTGGCCACTACTACGACTACCCACTCCAAAGAAATCGATCATATTACATAATATATACGAGACCACGACAAGAGCTCGTCAGACGGTTATACAGTATGGGTTGAGCAAACGATTGACGGTTAGGGACACACAAAACACTCAGAGACAGTTCGTAACACCACTCTCATCTCTGCCATAGATTATAATATTGTAATTTTGCACTTTTTTAAATAAACACTCATCATAACCTAGTACACCATTAAGAAATTCGCTAGACTAAACCGGTGTGAAAAATAATGCATCGGGATGTTTGCACCATATAATTTACATGGTTCATTATCCCGGTGCGGGATAATGTGGGATAATTTTAAACCGATTTAGTCTAGCGAATTTCTACCATGTATTCATTTCTGCGTTGACATATAAACGCTCCTCTTATCTACCGCCCAAATGACCCAGATCACAAACGGGTAGGTACCTATACATCTAAATATAATATAATACACGATGGAAAATAATAGCTTTTAAATTATAGGTAAAAAAAAAAGCAGGCCCTCACTTTTACCAATGTTTTTTCGTGGTCTTACTATGAGTAAATGCTGTCTATTACATTTCAGCCGTTACGGCAATCAACAAGATATAAAACAATGCATGAAATATAACCATATTAATGACGATAGGCCTGTTAGGAATATAAATAATAATATTTGTTAAATAACTTTAAACATTTTTTATCGACATAAATTAAGAAAAAACTAAAATAATCAAAAATGTCATATGCCTATAATATTAATAGCTCAACACGAATCAAAATATTTTAAAAATTCCACATATTTACAATTCACAGTACCTACAGAAGTGATTTTTTTTTATAGTTACACCGAAAACCAAAAAATGTCCTATCGTGGTCATAGAGACAGCGTAGCCAATGTTTCGTACATACTTCAATAAAATTTAATGCCCACCACATCGGTCAGGAGTACCTCCAATCGATAATCATTCTCACTTATCACCATGTACCACGAACTAAGATAGTAGACAATAATTGTTATCAAATAAATAACAACATAATATTATTTTATTGTTCACTGACTTTTGAATCATTCGATTACGGTATTTGAAATTCGACTTCAGACTACATTCGTACAGAGTTCTATTCATACATTTTAATAAAAAATGACCAGGCATAATAGTGTATTTTTTTTAGT
>NC_042493.1:99495987-99503436 GCF_005508785.2 Acyrthosiphon pisum
AATATCAATTGTCTCAATCTGCCACTGGTTCTATGAGAAATCGTTACTTATGTCATTTTACAGGCACGGATCCAGGGGCGGGTGGTCATGACCCCCCCCCCCCCCCAAACATCAAGATTATATTGTATTTTCTGTTTATTGAAATAATAATATGATATGCATAAATTTCAGTTTTGATTTATTTTGTACTATAGGGAGATTTTTTTTCACACTAAAAATGTTGTATTATAAATATTAAATATAATATCCATTACAACTATACACTGCCACTTGTTCATAAGATCATAATTTCTGGCAAACGGGCAAATGGGCAAACTTCTTACCTACTTTAGAGAATATTGATAGCAATTATAAACTGATTGAACGATACGAGTATTTTTATTTGTTAGCGAGTAAATATAAAATAATATAAAATAATAATTCAGCGGAAGTGTTAGAATGTTTGACGGAAAAAAAATATTATATTATTATATTTCATTTCATTAAATATATTATAGTAGATATTATATACCTACGTACATAGTATTATACTATAGTATTACCTATATAATAGGTATATTATACATTAAACATAAAACCGTATAATTCATTATGAAATCTACGATGGAGACACTGATTGATTTTTTGCTTGGTAAAAGAGCTCGATAATTGGATTCAGATTTCCTCATAAAGGCATAAGTTATAATATATACCTAAGCTATGTTGTTCATCTGTACCCTTTATTTCTATATAATTTTTTAGTTAAAAATTTATAAAATGTTTAATTATCATAGATAAAAATCCAACATTAAACACGACATTTCTCATAAATAGATCATAGGTAATTTAAACAAAAACAATTTTTGATTGCTCCAAACAAACGTTACAGAACACGAACTACCGACGTATAAAATACACACAATAACACCGCCAAGTCATAACATCCGGAATGTACTTATAATGCCTATACAAAACGCCCGGTAAACCAGATAAAGATCGTTTTTTTATTTATTATTTTATATACGAGAATTGTTAACTGTTAAAGAATGCAATTAATTTTTTTATTCATCTGTTATTTGCATCAGCAAGTTTTTTGTACAGAATCGATTGAAACAATTACACACAGACATCATTACGAATTGTGTCATTTTCATAATATTTATAAAAATATAAAAGTCTACTTCTAATGATTTATTTTGATGAACTCCAATAAATTATAAATATACATTTATTACATTTGGAAACACCAAACAAATGTTCTACGTTTTTTCAAAATCAAAAACTATACAAAATGACAATTTTTATTATACGGGACAACTTATATCAAAAATTGTGACACATGTATGCCCCCCAAGAATGTAATAAATTCGCTCAAGGATTGTAATATACAAAGAGGGCATTCGAGTATTTTCAAGGGACAATTATATTCTACAATTGTTATTGTTTGTCCCGTTTTGTCATATATAGACATATAGTATTTGGTACCTAATAATTAGAAAGTCATTTACTTTGAAAGTGTAATAAGTAATAATATATTAGTCAATATTCAAATAAATAATAATAATGAGTTACTATATAAATACAAATATAAATTAGGTTTGTATTTACCATAATTTGAAAATTTGAGGAATACTTTTATTTATATATATATATATACATTTAGTGAGAGCCCCTAAAAAGCGCTTAACAATAATAAATAATAATACGTAGGTATATGAGAAAATACATTTTTTTAAACCTGGCATCTATGACTTGTGAAGGCGTTGAATATTCTTACTATCCAGAAAAATATTTTGTTTTTATGGATTTTTGGTTTATAATAATTATTTTACGTTCGTAAATATTATCAGAAAAAAATAAAAAATTTTTTTTTTAAAAACACACTTCTAAAAAAACATTTAAAAAAATATATTAAATTTTTTTTTTTTAAATTGAACTAAAAAATATTTTAAAAATTGCACTAAAAAGAAAAAATAATTTTCTGTACTCCGGCGGCGAAAGCATACTAAAATACAAAAAATAATGAAACATTTGCTGATGAAAAATTTAAAAGTGGGTGGTGCATCATACAAAATATTTAAAGCCGAGCTAAGTCTCACATACACTTTTTTGTTCAATCCTGTGTATAAGATAGTGACTGGGAGTATATGTCAAGTGTAAGAGCACCACACACTTTCAAATATTTTAAAATATTTTTTAGTTCAATTAAAAAAAAAAAATTTTAATATATTTTTTTAAATGTTTTTTTAGAAAAGTATGTTTTTAAAAAAAGAATTTTTATTTTTTTATTTGAACTTTAGTTAAAATTAAATTTTTTTATTAAACGTTTAAAAAATATTTATGAAACAAATTTCTTATATTTAATAAAAAGAATCAAACTACTGATGATTATGATTTATTAATAAATAAATAAGTTTATGGGGTCGTCAAATGACAAGACTTTTATTTTGTTTGACACAACAAATTGACATTTTTTTCAGTTTATTCAATGCTGGTATTAACATGAATAATATAAATCAATTTTAATTTTTCATTCAAAATTTCATTATGAGATCATTATATTTATAATATAATATTTTGTTATTTTACAGTACTTATAATTTATTGTCCTTCATTTACAATTTCTTCCGAGATATTGGGACGATGTTGTCTCATTCCTTTGATTTCATCCAAAGCGTCAACGTTACAGGATGTATTTCCCGTTATTTTTGAAGCGTCCAATTCTTCGATACGAAGTCCATCAAAGCTACGAACTCTGCTAATGATGACGTACGCTTGACCTTGTACGAATAGTTTCCGTCCCAAGTAAACGACAGCATAATCGACTGTGGTGCCTTGCATTTTATGGGCTGTTGAAGCCCATGACTATATTAAAGGCAGCATACGGCGCTCGGCAGTTCCGTAACTGAATTTTGCTGGGAATTGTATTGATTTTGGCTTGATCAGATGGATCCCATCCACGCCAAAATCCACCATTACGTCCGGTATGTCCTGCTTGTAAATCTGACCTCTGCCGAAGCCACCAGCCCATTTCAGTCCCGTTACAATACCTATTGCTTCATGCAATCCAATACAATTCAGTGCTCCAAGCCTTTTTGTACATCGATGTTAGATCGCAGCAATACTTTTGCTCCCACAAATATTACCAGCTCTCTCGGCAATGAAGTTGAGTTACTATATAAATACAAATATAAATTAGGTTTGTATTTACCATAATTTGAAAACTTTGAGGAATACTTTTAAGTTTTATTTATATATTTATAAATACATTTAGTGAGAGACCCTAAAAAGCGCTTAACAATAATAAATAATAATGCGTAGGTATATGAGAAATTACAATTTTTAAAACCTGGCGTCTATGACTTGTGAAGACGAAGCCTCCCATGGATTAGCGTGATAGATATTTTACACAAGGCTGGGCAGTTAATAAGTTAGAAGTTAAGTTAATTTTAATTTATTAACTTAAATACTAGTTAGGTGTTTTAATTAACTCAACTCTAACTTAACTCATTTGCCTCTGCATTAATTTAAAATCCACTCATATTTTTCTTTATTTTCCAAATTAAGTTAATTTTGAATATTTTTATTATAAATATTAATACAGGGTCATACATTAGTCACCCGTCATCAATGCCATGAACTATATTCATAAATAATAATACCTATTCATTAGTTATTAATTATTTTTTTAATAAATTAGGACATTAATGATTATCATACCATCATAGATTCTTTGAATAGTAATATACCTTTGAATAATGATTACTATTCAAGTGATTATCACTTATTTTATTAAATTATACCTCATAAATGCATTTTTTTTTTATTATTATTAACTTCACTTATTATTTGCAGTTAAGTTAAGGGGATTTGAAACCGTGATTTTCTGTTTTTGTCTAACACACGCACGACATAGGATTTTAGACGGGTTCATTGTCAAACATACCAATTGATCATGAAGCAATATGAATTCTAAAAACAGACAAACTTTTAATTTATCATTAAATCATATAAATGTAAATCAAAAATGTGGGAATGTCGATTTCCTGTAGACTTGACGATAAATTCAAATCTGTTTTCAGAATTCTTGTCGCTTCATTAGATCAATAAATTGCTATGTTTGACAAAGATCCAGTCTAAAATACCATGTCGCGTGTGTGTTGGACAAAAACAAAACATTTCGAATCCCATGAAGTTTACAGTATTCGTTAACTTCATTTAAACTTAATCGATGTATTACAAGTGTATATTAACCTAAACAGAGTTTATTTAATTAAAGTGTAAAAAAAAAAAATACTTAACTTAACTTATAACTAGTTAAAAAATATCATTAACTTCCCAGCCTTGATTATATATAATTTTAACAGCCCCTAAAATGTGTGCCTAGGGTTACGTACCTACCTATTATATATGTACCACGTAGCACTCGTTTCTAGTAGTAATTACGATATAATTAATAAGGCAACTAGTATATTGTAACATGGTGAGTCCATTGTAAGAGCGCACAATAAAGCTATAAAAATTTCGTCACACGTCTCTCCTCGGGAAAGTCAACACTCATACGGAAGGATACGAGTCGACAGAATACCAAATACGAGACCCGAACTCTGTCTCATGACCGATTTTGGCCAATACTACGACTACCCACGGAATCGATCATAATACATATATACGAGCCCACGACAAGAGCTCGTCAGACGGTTATACAGTATGGGTTGAACAAATCGATTAGACGGTTAGGGACACACAAAACACTCAGAGACAGGTCGTAACAACACTCACAGTCTTAGATTGTATATTAGAGTCGTAACACCACTCTCATCTCTGCCATAGATTATAATATTGTAATTTTGCACTTTGTTAAATAAACACTCATCATAACCTAGTACACCATGTATTCATTTCTGCGTTGACATATAAACGCTCCTCTTATCTACCGCCCAAATGACCCAGATCACAAACGGGTACCTATAAATCTAAATATAATATAATACACGATGGAAAATAATAGCTTTTAAATTATAGGTAAAAAAAAAAGCAGGCCCTCACTTTTACCAATGTTTTTTCGTGGTCTTACTATGAGTAAATGCTGCCTATTACATTTCAGCCGTTACGGCAATCAACAAGATATAAAACAATGCATGAAATATAACCATATTAATGACGATAGGCCTGTTAGGAATATAAATAATAATATTTGTTAAATAACTTTAAACATTTTTTATCGACATAATTTAAGAAAAAACTAAAATAATCAAAAATGTCATATGCCTATAATATTAATAGCTCAACACGAATCAAAATATTTTAAAAATTCCACATATTTACAATTCACAGTACCTACAGAAGTGATTTTTTTTTATAGTTACACCGAAAACCAAAAAATGTCCTATCGTGGTCATAGAGACAGCGTAGCCAATGTTTCGTACATACTTCAATAAAATTTAATGCCCGCCACATCGGTCAGGAGTACCTCCAATCGATAATCATTCTCACTTATCACCATGTACCATGAACTAAGATAGTAGGCAATAATTGTTACCTATCAAATAAATAACAACATAATATAATTTTATTGTTCACTGACTTTTGAATCATTCGATTACGGTATTTGAAATTCGACTACAGACTACATTCGTACAGAGTTCTATTCATACATTTTAATAAAAAATGACCAGGCATAATAGTGGATTTTTTTTAGTAAAACATCCAAAGTATCGACTCGCCACATTACCTTAATTTTCATTTGTAAGTATTATTTTATAGGTAGTTGTAGGTACTGATTATATTTCTTAATAATTTGGGGTCGGTTTTTTTTTGCTATTTTGTTCACAAATATAGATTACCAAAAAACTGAAAATAGAAGGAAATAATGACTAAAAATCTTCAAATTATATACTTACCCAATTTCTATCTGACATAGAATCTGCGGTAATCATTTCACAATCAGTGATTATAGACAAGGTTCAGTAAATTAGTAGATATTATGTCCAGAGGCTGTCTCAAACATAATCCAAAACACTTGTCTGGAATAGAGAAGTAAAGTAAACAATATAAAATAAATATTGATAATTTACATCAACACTGGTAATACTCTGAGCACGACTAGTAAATCATCTAAGAGGTAAAATCATTTAATATAATTCATGAATTTGAAAAAAAATATTTTTAACTTGACATTTTCAGAAAATTATATTTCTTCACCGATGAGTTAGAAGAAAATGATCAGACCAATAAAGAATCTGGAGACCTAACAGTTGATGATTTTAATTTACCCAGAAAAGCGTTGGGAACTTATTAATGTCTAATTCACACACACTTATGTAAGTATATTACTCAAGTCTCCTATTTTAAATGTTTGCCAAAACCAAAAACTACTTAAGAGGATGTAGCGTAGTATTTGTTATCTCTCTCTGACCCACGCGTGACATGGAAAATTTGACGTTCACAATAATGATTGTAACCATATTAATTTCTCAAATTCGAGTGATTTCATCACAAATCAAATTAAACACCTAACCTCTTATAAAATTTAAAGTTAAGAACATTTTCTTGGGCATCTCATAAGTGTTTTATTATATTTTAATTTTAAAGCGAATTATGAGTATATTTTAGTAATTTTATGTGCGATTTTAAAAGACTCAAAACTCGCTTTAAAATTAAAATATAATAAAACACCTATGAGATTCCCTAGATAATGTTCTTAACTTTAAGTTTTATAAGAGGTTATTTAACTCGAATTTGAGAAATTTATATGGTTATAATCATTATTGTGAACGTTAAATTTTCCACGTCGCACGTGGGTCAGAGAGAGATAACAAATACTACGCTGACATCCTCTTAATGGTTTATCGGTTCTAGCTCATACAGTGGATTATACATATAATGGTTTACAAAACTGAAATATATGATGTAGTACATAAAAGGAACTAGGAAGTCGTCAAGCCAATGTATTTACAATTTTTCAGTGTTGACTTGAAGAAAATTTTGCCAGCTCATATGAAGCCATAGAATATTGGAGCAAATTATTATACTTAAAAGTAAGAATATTATTGATAGGTTTTTATTTTAAATCTATTAATTAACGTACCCACCTGTTTATGTATATCTAATTGTGTGCCTGGACTTATATTTGTATCGATAGGGCTTAGCCTTTTTGTCAAAATATATTAATAAAAAATAATTAGGTAGGTAATAGGTATATGTTACAATCTTAAAATCTCCATAGCTTGCTTTAAAAGTATAATGGAAACACAGACCTATGTACAAATTCTACAAGTCTTCCGTCCTACTTATTATATAATATATTCGCTATAGACCACTCTATAGAACTTTAATTTCAATAAATTTGTTTTTGTCTATGTTTGTGTATAATATATTTAATATATAAAATGCCTAAGAATTCTATATAATACCTGGTGGTTTTTAAAAAAGTGTATAATACATTTTTTTTTTACACACATTTCCTAA
>NC_042493.1:99503486-99504402 GCF_005508785.2 Acyrthosiphon pisum
AATTTATGTGTTTGCTCCGGGTTGGGCCCGGGGCCCCCCAAATGTATGTAAGCCTCGGGGCCCGTGTGCGCGGCACGCTCTGCACACCCGGTTTTTGCGGCACTGCTCAAAATCTCTTTTAAGCGCCATAGTGCTTTCATCCCAAACAATAAGCTTACGATTTCAAAGCACTTTGGCTATATTATTACTTTGTTTTGGTATATTACATATTGGGGTTTCTATGTTAAAGAGATCGAGAGGAAGTTTGAATGCTGAGTGGGCCGTCCACCCCTCAAAAAGCGTAGAAGCAATGCCAGAAGATGCAACAGCCAAAGCAATACTACGATTGCTCCTTACTTTTGTTAAAAGCAAGTTTATAAGAAAAGTTTTTCCAGTTCCTGCAGGAGAATTAAAAAAAAAAAACATTTTTCCAGTATCTGATTTAATGCTGTGCATTATCCGACTATAGACATTGTATTGCTCGTTTGCCCGAGACGATTGACCACTTTAAATTCTTTACAGTTCTTTTGCACTGCATTAATTGTGGTCTTAAATTTTTTTACATAACTATTTTTTTTCATGGAGCATGCTTTGCAATTGTGTGACCAACCCTGGTTTGACGTCAGGAAAATGTGCGCACCTTAAGCGTACGTTTTATAATTAAGTGATCATTTCAGTTAACGCCAATTTATATAAACTCACGTGGTTTGTAATTCGTGTATCTACCACACGAAAATAACAAACAGAATTTTATGTGCTGAAAAGCTAAATAACCTGGCAACCAAAAGCAGCCATCAATAAACAAAAAGAAATTTTCAATTTCCACCGTGAATCTTAAGATCCTTGTTTGACCACCTCTTTAAATATGAATAATGAATATCAGAAATCCTTTTCTTATTGTACATCTAGATAATAAAAGACCACTATTCCAATATCA
>NC_042493.1:99504452-99505632 GCF_005508785.2 Acyrthosiphon pisum
TTATGAAATTGAGGTATGTTTTCCCTGGGAAAAAAGGTAATATAAGAACACATCAAGATTTCTCAAACCCGTACTAATGGAGAATATCATGTAACTGATTCAAATTTCTATTTAAACTGATATACCACTTATCGATATGGTTTATAGTTTTAGTCTAGACTACATGCATCTTGTGTGTTTGGGTGTTGTAAAAAAACTAATATTATTATGGTTAGTTAATATGAAAAATCTCCATTACATGTTCGTTTACAAAACAAAAACGTACAAGCCATTTCATCTAACTTGCTATCTCTCAGACCTCATATATTTAGTGATTTTTCAAGATATCCTAGAGGACTCAATGACTTACCAAGGTGGAAAGCTACTGAGCATAGGTTGTTTTTATTTTATTCCGGTCCTGTGGTCTTAAAAGGTATACTAAATGATGAATGTTACAAACATATGTTTTAGAATTTTATTGACTCCAGATATAAACATAGAATTAGTTGATTTTAGTGAAAAACTATTGATATATTTTGTAGATAAATTTGAAAAACTTTACGGAAAACATTTTGTTTCTCATAATGTACATGGTTTACTACATATTGTAGATGATTATAGAAAATTTGAATTTCTAGATAGGTGCTCGTGTTTTCCATTTGAGAATTATATGAAAGTTCTTAAAAAAATGGTAAGAAAACACGAGAAACCATTAGAACAGGTGATCAAACGATATGAAGAAATACTTGAATTTTTCAAACCTGGATTAGTCATCCCATCAACTAATATTAAAATTAAACTAATGAAACCTCATAATGAAGGACCTCTTATTAATGACAGAATAGCTGTGACTTAATTTAGGACTGCTACAATAAATGACATAAAGATAAGTATTACATCAATTTCTGATTGCTATATTGGATTTGAAGAACAGGGGAAATTAAATATTTGTAAAGCTGTTAATATATGTAAAAATATCAGAAATGACAATGACATAGTATTTGTTGTAAACATTTTCAGTAAAGTTCAGCCATATTTTGATAAACCTATAAATAGTTTTAAATTAGGTATAGCTGTATTGGATAACCTATTAGTTAACCTTGTTCAAGTTGATATTCATAACACAAAATTTAAAAAATACCTGATAATAAATAGCAATCAAGATTTACGTTTAATAGCTTTCCCTATTTTACAAATAACT
>NC_042493.1:99507890-99511092 GCF_005508785.2 Acyrthosiphon pisum
AATATTACAAATGTACCATATTAAATACTTAGCTGGTAATTTAGAATTTAGTATTTACCTACTGCCGTGGATTACCATCACGTCTAATTATATATGATATATAATATATATATTATAATTATTAGATTATTAATAAAAATATAATTATTTTTTTAGATGCAGTTAAGAAACAAACAAAATTTAAGAATATTCAGTTAAATGAAATCGAAGAAGTGATGAAATATATTTTAGCTCAAGCACCTTTTAATTTTAAAAGATTAGAAGCTAAACAAAATAAAACTATTTAGAATTTGATTTTTTATATCACTATGTATGTAAAACTTTTAAGTGATAAAAAAGAATTTTATCACAATAGCTATTTTTATTTTATTTTAACAATTATTGAATTAAATACACAGCTAATTCTTGAAAATGGTATTTCTATAATGATGTTCTGTATACATATTATACTATATACACATTACAGATTATGCTATAAATGATCAAATATTTGATCAAAGGTATATTATAATAATATAATAATATAATATATATTATTATAATAAAATAAATTTATATTGATCAATTCAATATAATATGATGACATTGAAACTGATATAAAGTGTGGTACGACTCAATTTGTTTTAATAATAAATTCAAATTTTTTAAAACAGTTATATCATAAAATAAAATGTATTTATTTTTTATATTAAAAGTATATTTTCAATAAGTCAATCCCATGCAATTTAAATAAAAATAAACTTTTTTATTTAAAAATATTTTTATGTATTTTTTTCATATTTATAATTTAATCAACATTACATTTAATCATTGATATATATTACGTGTCAATGACTGATAAACATTGTTTAATATTATTACAACATAGGGTCAATGTCAATGTCATAGGTCAATTAAACAAAAACAAAAGGTCTTCAAGTATCAAGTGAAGGATCGAAATAATTTGAAAAAGTTTAAAAGCTTTGTGCTGCTCCCAAATCTTTTCTTAGTGTAACGTACAGTTTTGTTGGTTTCATATCATCCAAACAATGGTGGATTTTGACTTAACATTCATCAAAAAACTAAGAAGTGATAAGATGGTAACGCGATTAACGACTGTATAATATGCTTTCCACTGTAAAAATAATTGCTTTTTTATAGTTTTATTTTCCTGAAAAAATATGCAAACACAACATAATAAGTTATAATATTTACCAAAACAAAACAACATGATATTATAATAATCTGAGCAACTGTTAAAACCATTAAAAATCATGCGCATTTGGATTTAAAAACATATTAATAATAATATTACGGTACGCCTTCATTACAGCCAACAGATTATTAATAATTACTGTGTATACGGTTGTCTACTATCAATATCGGTTGTGTCCTGTCAAAAATGACAGTGACCAGTGTGTCAATATTTAATTGTTATTCCTACTCCGATAAGCTCACTGAAATAAACTAATAATTAGTTTCACCTGGACACAACAGAGTATAGTTAATTAATATTGGTATGACTATACAATTTGAGCGGATTCTATCTAGGTGATCAGTAATTACCTAACTACCAATCTAACTAACCAAGTATTTCAAGGGAAGTTGCAAAAAGAAGACGATTGATGTGGGCAGGTCACGCTTGGAGGAAAAAAGACGCTATGATTATCACAGTAATTAAAGCGGAACCGAAAGGAAAAGACCACTAGGCAGACCACGCCTCAGATGGGAAGAGTGTGTGAAGAGAAAAATTAAAGAAGTAGACCTAAGAGCAAACTGGAGAGAAATAGCTGAAAACAGAATATGGTGGAGGGAAATTTGTTTTGCGGGATGATCTTAACTATCGGAAAATCCCCCAAAAAAAAAAAATAAAAATAATGTAGGTATTGTATAAATTGTATAGGTAGTTAATAGTACATAATAAATAATAATAATATCGTATGTACTTATAGTCAGCCACTATTATTTTAAAATCAATAACATTTAAAAGTCAGACTTGTATGTTAAATATTATTATTACCTATCTACACTATTAAAACTTGTAAAATAAAATGTTTTGTACCTAAAGGCTAAAACAGTATATATCATCCCAAAATCCAAACGTCATAACTTTACTTCAAATGTTTTTAATTTATGTTTTTATAATTTAAAAATTAGTGTTTTTAGGTTTGGAAAAGTAAATTTCTAATTCATTTTTATTTTTTTCCCACTATTTAACTTACTCTCATATCTTAAGAAAACTATCAGTTTTAGTAAAATGTTGAACCTCTTCGATATTTTATTTTACTGATTAAATTGAATTAGTTTTACATTTTTCTTCTAAATTGCTTCAATTTAATTTTACAGAAGCTATCCTTTCAATTTTATTTATGTTTGTCACATATCTTGGATGTATCATTTAATGTAAATGGTAAAAAATAAATATAGTATCACCAAACCAGTACATAGATATATTCAAAAACTTTTGTACAGTGAAAGAGTAAAATAAAGAATATAAAGTCTATGATTTTAAAAAATCAGGCAAAACTGTTCTCAAGACTAAGACAGAATTTAAATCAACTGAACAAAAAATATATTATTATACAGGGCGATTATTTTATCAAAAAGTGTAAATTTTTTGAAAATATTTTTTTACATAGTTTTAAGTCGCTTATAAAACAACGTTTTTCTTAAAAAATTATATTTTTAAATATTTTTTATTCGTATAATTTTTTAAGTTTTTTACTTTTTTGAATGACAACCAGGCCTGGATTAAGGCGTAAGCAGTGTAGGCTTCAGCCTACACAACCACGGATTTAGGAGCACGGGTACTACATACTATCCTTATTTTTTTTTTTAAACTAGAAAAATTGTACAATCTGTAAAATAATTATTGACAATAAGCACAATACTATCCTGATGTTATTTTTATTTAAATAATATCGGAAATTTGAAATAGTAATAATCAATGCTTTTTGTCGTGCGGTCTTCTAAACCTCGTTTTATTTTTAGATTGTTATTTTTCCGTAGAACTGGTCGCACACCGATAACGTATGTAGAGCCGCAGACGGCAAACAATGCCAGTGCGTTTACTTATTTATATTTGTCGTAGCTCGCCGCCGATGGTTATAAATTGGGTAAAATAGTATAAAATATTAAATAGTATTAGTATTTCGTATACACGCGTCACGTGCATCGAAAATTCGTCCGTTTGATCGTACGTATGTTTTGTTAACACTATTGT
>NC_042493.1:99511242-99514392 GCF_005508785.2 Acyrthosiphon pisum
GTAAAAATGGATCAGAAAACGACATATTAGTGGGAGCACAAGCGAGAAAGCGTGCAATTGATAAAAAAAAAAAAGAAGTGATTTTACTTAGTAAAATACCGAGGTTAAATAATTTTTTGAAACAAATAAATAACATTACCCCTAGTCGTGTTGAAGATAATAAACTAGAAACTTCAAATGATATAACTATTACTAATAATTGTTCTACTACTTCTACTTCTATTCAATGTACTGCGTCTTCTTCAGATCAATCAGTTGTTGATATAAATGAGGAATCAGAAAAATCTGAGCTAAATGTCATTCCTAATCCTCTTATTACGCAGAATAATACAAATAATTTTAAAGATCCAGCAGATTGGATAAATAGTAATATGTGTCATAATTATATTGCAAAATTTGGATATGATCAGAACATTGATGCAGATTTTACCTCATCAAAACGAACTTATTCTGATTATGATCGTTATTGTAGTAAATCAATCTTTACGAAAAATCGAAAAAACGGAGAAAATGTTTCACGGAAATGGCTTGTTTATTCAATTTCAAAATTTGTATTATTTTGTGCTCCATGCAAATTATTTGGATGCAGTACTCAACTGGGAGATGGTGGATTTAATGATTGGAAAAATGGACATTAAGTTATTTCCAGGCACGAAAATTCTTTGGCACATAAAAATAATATATTAAGTTTTATTACATTACAAAGTGATGTAGGTATAATTGACACTCAATTGGCAACACAAGTGACTGATGAAATTAATTACTGGAAAGCTGTTCTTCATCGGTTGTTGAAGTAATTAAATTTCTTGGTGCAAAATGTTTATCATTCAGAGGTGATAATGAACAATTTAACAAAATTAACAATGGGAACTTTTTGGGAACGTTAGAGTTACTTGCTAAATTTGACCCTTTTATTGCTCAACATGTAGACAAATATGGGAATAGAGGGAAAGGAACTCCGTCTTATTTATCATCCACAATCTATGAAGAACTTTTACTTTTGATGAAGAATGATATAATTAAAATTATATTAAAATAATTAAAAGCAGCCAAGTATTATTCTTTAATTGTTGATTCTACATCTGATATAGCAAACGTCGATCAACTTGTTATTGCATTAAGATATGTTTTACCTAGTGGTGTACCTGCAGAAAGATTTTTAATATTCATTCCAAACAGTGGTCATAAATCTGAAGAAATGAGCAATGTTGTAATGGATTTTCTTAATTCACACAATATACCAATTGAAAATTGTCGTGGCCAGAGCTACGACAATGCGAGGAATATGTCAGGTCAGTATTCTGGATTGCAGTCAAGAATTAAAAGTTTTAATTCATTTGCAGAGTATGTACCATGTTCTGCACATTCTCTTAACTTGGTGGGAACGTGTGAAGCAGAAAGTTGTAATTCTGCTACTTCATTTTTTATGCTTCTCCAGGAACTATACAATTTTTTTTCTAGTTCTACTGCACGTTGGGACATTTTAAAAACATATTTGAAGAAAAATCTTAGTGTAAAAAATTTATCAGTAACTCGCTGGAGTGCTCGTTTTGATGCTTGCCATGCTTTATTTAATTCTTATGCATTTATAATTGAAGCTTTGCATAGTATAGTTGATAATCAGAAAGAAAAAGCTGTATATAAAGTAGAAGCTAATGGGTTGCTTGCAAGATTAAAAACTTTAGAAACTGGTTTAATGATATGCATATGGAATTCAATATTAAACAGGTATTTTAATCTATAAATTAATTATTTTTAAATAATAAATTATGCTTTCATTTAATTTATTTTATTAGGGTCAGCTTAATAGATAAATAAATCAATATAAAGTTTAATATGATTTTAGTTTTAATGCTACAAATAAAAAATTACAATCAACTGACATTGATCTTCATACAGTATCAGAACTATATAATGGCCTTGAAAATTACTTGGTACAGATCAGAGATGATTTTGATGTTTTTGAAAATAAGGCTGTAGAAATTACTGGTTGTTCGGAGTATGCCAAAGATTCCAAGAGAAAAAAAAGAGAAAGGTATGTTTAACTTATTAATTTTAAAATACACATAAAATATTTTGAAAAAAGTCATAAACATTAACGACATTAAAAACTATTTTTTTTTTAGGCTATGGCTGATGAATCAAGATCTCAACCTCTCACAGAAATCACAGGGAAAATAGATTTTATTAGAAATGTATATTATGTGATCATTGATACTCTTAAATGTCAACTTAGTTCAAGAAGACAAGCTTATGAAAAAATATCAGATATTTATGGGTGTATACCCACTTTGTATAAAACACCGAGTTCTATTGTTATAAGGAACACATGTGAAACTTTGGCAAAATATTTTATTGATGATGTTGAAAACTCAAGCTTACTTATAGATGAGTGTATTCTTTTTTCAAAATTAATTTCCACGGATAAAAATGTAAAATCTGTTCTCTCTATGTATAAACTTATCAAGACCAAAGAATTAGAGTGTATGTTTCCAAATTTAGAAATAGTTATGCGTATGTACCTTAGTACAGCAGTTTCAAACTGCTCAGGCGAAAGAGCTTTTTCTGTACTTAAAAGAGTAAAATCCTACTTGAGGTCAACCATGAAGGAGGAAAGACTGAATGCATTAGAAATATTTAGCATTGAAGCAGAATTGGTTGAAAAATTAGATTTTAATGATACTATTAACACATTTGCCCATCAAAAAGCAAGAAAAAGAAAAGTATAAAATAATGGTTTGTTATTTTTTGTAATATGATTATTTTATATTTTTATATATCTAAAATATATTTTGTTTAATTTTAATTTTATGTTTTTACTTGTTTTCACATAGGTATTATATACATGTACATATTGATGTGGCTAATAAACCTAAAATAAAGTTTTATTATTTATTCAAGTATCGAGTAGAGAAATGTGTACAATATTTTTTTTTAATTGGGGGCACCAAATTTTTTACAGCCTATGGGCACTATAGATCTTAATCCGGGACTGAATGCTGTGTGTTTATTTTTATTTTAAATTTTAGATTCTGAGTGAAACAATGAATGTATTGATTTTACAATGCTGTGTGTTTATTTTTATTTTAAATTTTAGATTCTGAGTCGAACGATGAATGTATTGATTTTTAAGTGCTTGGATTTTCTTCA
>NC_042493.1:99515182-99541106 GCF_005508785.2 Acyrthosiphon pisum
ACAAATCCTAGAAACGTCACACAGCTATACTTAGGTATAGATGATACACCCGAGAAAGAAAAACCTGAAAAACAAAAACAAGAACGACAGGCGAAAAAATCTAGTGTAAATAAAAAGTGACAATCAAAAACATTAAAGTTGGCGAAAAAAAAGTTTATTTTAAATGATGAAGAAGAAGATGATACAATGTGTTTAGTTTGTTCTGAGTTATTTTCGTCTAGTCGCACAAAGAAAAATGGGTTCAATGCGTTAAATGCAAAAATTGGTCTCACGAAGCATGCACTAATCAAGAAGATCGTTATATTTGTCAACACTGTGACTCAGATGACGACATGCACCAGTTTTCTAGACAATTGAAAGATTTTTAATAATTTTATAATTTTAATGCAGTTTAAGTAAGATACTTAAGTCACTAAAAAGGTTTCTCGTTATTTTTTAAAAATGCATTATTCGTCATTTTTACAAAAAATGTATTAATTTTTTTATATAATTTCTTAAAATGGGTTTAATGAAAATATTAATTTTAAAGTTAATACCTATGTTTTTAATTATTATCAATCAAAAATATTTAATATTTGTTATAATATACTAATTTTTATACAAAATAAGTTTGTTTAGTTTTGTGTCAATATGCCCCAATGCCTGTGCCAACTAACCCCGATTTTGGGGTTAGTTGTAACAACAATTTTATTTTACATTTTAAATTTTGTACAAAAAAGGGTTAAATATTTAGACGATATAATGGTACGATTTCATAGTTTACATGTTAATGAAGGGATACAAACAAATTCGAGTATTTAAAATGGAAATTCAGATCGTGGAAAAATAAATTGTATAAAGTGTGTCAACTAGCCCCGGTCTCCCCTAGGTACCAATATTATAATTGATATTGATTTTTTTTCTATTATTAATAACATTATAATTGTACTAAATGTTCATCATAGTATTACAATGAAAATGAATGTCTGGAACGGGATTTATCGTACCATGCTATTGCAGTTTCTGCTGAACAATCATATTATTTCCAGGGGAAATCAAGACGTTGCATTCTTCAACTTCACTCTTGCCACCAATAGTAGGGGATTACAGTCCGAGATATTAAGGAAAGGTCAATTATGTAAAAGTAGTTTGACAATAAATACATTCATAAATTTAAAATATTTAATAAATAGCTTTAATGATATAACGAGTATGTTCAAAACAATTAACCCATATGCAATTAATAACACTTACCATATAACTGTAAATAACTTAGAGATGCATGTAAAAAAATAAATTTAGATACACACGTAATTAGACAAATGGCTAGGTATAGAAAAAAAAAATGTTAGGCGATCATTTGAGTATGGATCTGGAACTACAGTCGATGTTCGGTATTGCCGAATGTATGGAGGTATGATAGTTCGATTAAAAAATTAGAGAATGATCAAAAAGTTATTATACAAATAGTTAAAGACCAAGTCTCTATTTTAAGGAGCACAATCAATGGCGAGAAGCTTATGTAATACCCATCCCCAAACCGGGTAAATCCAAATTTGAAATTGAAAACTACAGACCAATATCTCTAATTAGAACTCTAAGCAAACTCCTTGAAAAAATAATTAATAAACGTCTAGTTTGGCTCTTAGACTCGGAAAATCATCTCACCAAAGAACAATGTGGCTTTAGACGTAACCATTCGACACTCAATGCGTTATCCGTAATACACACCGATATCTGCTCCTCCTTTAGGAGAAACCAACACCTCGTTACAATAGCCCTCGACATCAAAAAAGCTTATGATACTGTATGGAAAAACAGAGTCCTATCAATTCTTCACAGCTGGAACCTCAATGGTAACCTCCTAAAATGTATTAAAAATTTTCTAGCCAATCGCAAGTTTTGTGTCAAAATTAATAACCACCTATCTTCTCCTCATGATATTGTCAACGGGCTTCACCAAGGATCTGCACTGAGCGTTACTCTTCTCCTAGTCGCCATAAATGATATTTGTAAAAGTCTCCCTAAGCCTGTGAAATACATTCTTTTCGCTGACGACTGCAATATTTACTGCAGTGGGTCTCAAATCGAAACCACCTCTCACCTTCTTCAACTGTCTTTGAACGCCCTCACCAAATGGTCAACAGAATCAGGTTTCTCTTTCTCTCCCTCTAAAACACAATGTATTATTTTCAATAAAAGGAAAAAAGATCCTTTACCTCTCATCACTTTCATGAACACCTCTCTGACATTCACCAGAAATATTAAAATTCTGGGTCTCACGTTCGATGACAAACTTAGCTGGCGTCCTCACTTGAGAAAACTTAAAGCGGAATGCCTATCCAGAATGAAAATCATGAAAACACTCGGGAACATTACGTGGGGAGCTGATACTATAAGTCTCCTCCGAATCTACAAGTCACTTATCCTCTCAGTAATCGACTATGGTGCTATAATTTACAAAATACTGTACTTAACACCATTAACCCTATCCATAACCTAGGTATACGTCTGGCAACTTGAGATTTTAGGACTAGCCCGATAGATAGTGTCGTATATTGTAGACAGTCGTCACTGTAATATTATTTAATGTAAATATATTACATGTAAAAATCAACGTAGCAATTTAGATATTAATATAGGTCAATGAAGCAAGATGTGCTGAGACAGCAAAAACTATTTTACTATATAACGCCGCCGTACGCGCAAGGACAGGGAGTCCCCCGTTGTCACTGAGTGAGTTGGTGACGACAGGGAGTCCCCGTTCTCACTGAGTGAGTCGGTGAGAACGGGCTACGGCGGTCTGAATCCGCAAAGTGTTTAATTTATGTTTGTTTTAAAATTCAATAAAAGTGTTTCCGACCATTAAAACCCGAGTTGAATTTTGTTTCTAAGTCTTCTTTGTCCTTACCTTTGAATATTGGAACAGTGCTCAGACCCACACACCTATAGTCAATGAGGTTTATTGCAAACTGAACAGTGCTCTGGTTGTGGCGTCCTAATAGTCATTCCAAATTAGGGAACGGACGTAAGATCGACAAAACGCGTACCATCGTACCTCAAAAGCTAACAGTGCATTAATCTGAATCTATTCTAGAGATAGTCATTAGCTTAGAGTGTACGGAGGTAAGGCATATAGTTGGTTCATCGCGTATTATCCAATACGGGTGATACCACTATAGCATCTTAAGTAATGCAGGCGAACTGCCCCTTGAACTGAGACGTCATAGTCAGATACTCAAATACATAACAAGAATCAAAAGCATGCCTGATCATATATCCAGCAAGATACTCCACAATCCTCTCACCTCCAACTCCCCCAATAACAGGAACTCAATCTTTGAACATTTCAAAATGATCAACGGGAATATTGGCCTTCAAATACAAACTTTGAGCAAACTACAACTTTCGTCTCCCCCTTGGCTGTGGTCTCCTCATATCAACACTCAACTCATAAACCACTGTAAACACTCCACTGACAGCTCTGTCCGCAATATCTTCTTGGAACTATTGTCTCATCAATATTCCAGCAGTACACACATATAAACAGATGCATCCAAAAATTATAATGGAGTGGGTTTTGCGACAATCATAGGTCATGAAAATTATAAATTGTCTCTCCCTCCTGGCACCAACATCTACACAGCAAAAACTTACGCCATCTTTGAAGCACTGAAAATAGCCTCCTCCTCAAATCCGGTTTCTTTCACTATCATAAGTGACTCTTTGAGTGCTTTAAGATCAATCTTAAATCCATACTCCAAGAATGAACTTGTGAAGCACATTCAAGAACTGATTTCTACATCCAATAAAACGTTCACCTTCATGTGGGTCCCTTCTCATGTTGGCATTTCTGTCAACGAAAGAGTAGAAAAATCCGCCAATGACGCTACACTTTCTAACAATGCCTCAAAATTAACCATTACCACATAACCTCAGAATTACTCGACACCATTAACATCAAAATTCTTGACACATGGCAAACAAATTGGACCCAGGTTCCTCTCTCAAACAAACTAAGAAATATCAAGCTTTCCATAAAAAAATGGTATTTTCCCTGTAGTCTTAAAAGAAGAGACGAGGTCATTATAACCCGAGCCAGAATAGGACACACTCACCTTACCAACTCCTTCCTCATCACCAAGGAATCTGCTCCAGTATGTAACACATGCAACGTGACCTTATCGATCGACCACATCATCACCAGATGTTCGGGATACACAGAAGCTCGGATGATTTTTTTCAGAAACACAACTTCTCTTAGTCTTGCTCTCAGCGAGGAAAATACTGAAGCTATTTATAAATTTTTCCATTACATACACTTAAACCATAAATTGTAATTATCTGTTATTTTCATATATGTTTATATTGTTAAAATTGTAGGCTAATAACCTAAGCTATTGAAGCCTTGTTCACTAATTAAAAAAAAAAAATAACAAATGTCAATGAAACCATAATAAGTTATAATAATAATGATAATTTAACCAATATAAGAAGCGCATGATATGTAACGCGACACATGACCGGGTTAGAATTCCGAGAATATCCAGACGACTTGGACCAAACAGAGATTAATTATGACATATTCCGCGCATTGTCTGAGTCATTAAAACACGATGAATACATAGTCTACAGGGGTGAAATATAAGAAAAATGTAAATGTTACATAATTTGTTAATCAACGAAAATCACATACACAATGTTCGCGGCACTCAATTCGTATAGTCGAATTATAACTAATCAAAGATATTTTACTCAGTTTCATAACCAATGATTATTATGTTTTCATTTATAATTTTTTTTTTAGCCACAAAAATGTATTTACTGTTTTTGATTTTATCAAACACTTTTTTTATTTTTTATTATTTCAACTTATATGCACAAAATACAAATAATAATTAAATAACTTATGTATATAGGTACTCATGATATTTTTGCTAATGCTACCGCTAACCATGTACAAAACCAAACGCGTACCTACTGTAGTAAACCGACTTTTTAACAAGAAAACAGAATTACTTATTCTGTCGACAAATTTAAGAACTTAAATTAATTTCTTTTTAATAAACATATTATTAGGTATAATTATCTACAGTTGTGTTTGACAACTTATTTCAATAAACATCAACCATCCTCCGATCAAGCGCAACGACGTGTACGTACCTTCGTCGTTAAAGAAGTGTGCAGTAATCAATCAGGTCACAGCGACGGGTTACTACACTACTATTAACAGTTTGGCATGTGTCAAGTACGTGATGTGCAGTATTATACGAAAATACAATGACACAGGTATATGAAAAAATATGATTTCTTTTGTTATATAAAAGCAAGGCTACACATAGCAAGGATATACGTGTGGATACCTTTTCCTTGTATCGATGTACCTATATAAGAGGGACTCTAATGAAAGGTTCATCGCTCTATAGCTGGCAGGCTAGTTGACGGTATCCATGCTTATTATTCATGTCTTAAATTGTACAAGTAAAATATATAATTGAAACTATTCTCAATTTATTTATGCTTTTAATTAATAAAATTATATTTTTATCAGTTCGAATAAGAATTATTTATTCGATTTTGAAACCTATCAACAGTGACTTTCCTCTGGTTTACAACAATTTAGTGAACTAAGGCTCAATTTTAGAGTAATAAGATTTTGTGATAAATGATTAAAATATATAATGCACAACTTAATCTGTCTCAGTTTCTTACTATCAGTTGAATTGTATGTTATTATTTACAATGGACTTATTAAAATAAATTGAAAGCAATATTTCTGTTACAATGAATAAATCAGAAAAAATGAAAAATTATTTTACTTAATGTGCGTGGTTAAATCAAAATTTTCATTTCAGACCTGACACATATTTGTGTGCTGTTACAAACTATAATATAGTTGGTAGATAATATATAATATTTTCCGATTTGAAAAAAATATTGATCAATAAACAAAAATTATTGACTAAATAATTAATAAATACTTTTAACTTTCATAATGTGATAAAACTGTTAACAGCTGTGTATCCAAGAAGAATATTCGTTTTCAATGCAGTACTAGCATTTTTTATTGTAATAACCAAAATGCAATTATTTTACTATGGAACGTTAGTTCATATAAATGAAATTACTTGAGATTTAACTGCTCTATCATTTATCAATACACAGTTGTCATTATTTCACAGTGTAATTACTTATCTTTATACTTTTCACAGCTAAATGCTGTGGTAATCATTTATAAATTGAATAATATAATGAAAATGCAATAATATATAATATCAATGTAGTAATGTACTTACTAATAAATAATAATTATAAATGATTCTATACGCTATGCTGCTGTAATTTACATAAATAAATATTTTTGTTATAATATCTATGTTGTATATTTAATTTTTATTTGATAATAATATGATATTAATAAATGTGTCAACACGTTTGTGTAAAACTAATTTATGTGGCTTGTGGAAATTGTGTGTATATTGTTCTGGAATAATATAGGTACTTTCGGTTTTTTTTAACCGGTATCGAATCTCACTATGAACAATTCATATTGAATTCTCAAGCTCTTTGATAAAAGAACAAAAAAAATATGTTATCAACAGGGTGCATCGAGAAAATACCAAAAACGCTGCGATATCATGCCAAGAATCATAATAAAAAAATATGGTAAGACCCCTTAAAATATTATATTAGGTAGGTAGTTTATTATATTATTATCAATAAAAATAAAATATCTTTATAACTGGTTCCATTAAACGATTGTAGCACAATGAAAAATGTAAATATGCATATTAAAAATGACCGCGTCGTCGGGTGACCGTCAACAGTTTGTCGGTCACCTGTCAAGCTACACCAAGTCCGAATATCTGAGGTAGAAGTTCGTTGAGTACAGTCAAGTTGTGAACGTGCGGGTTAGGTATGACTCATGAGTGGTTACGGTCGGTCTCCAAGACCGGCCACGTTCAACTATGCATTCGTGAAAGGCGTACCTACTTAACATTAATTTTATAAAATGTTCATTTTAATATTAATTTTCAAAATATTTCGACTTTTTTTGAGCTATTTATAATATACATTTGAAATTCGAATTTTTTTAGTTTTTTATTCTATAAATATAAATAAAATTTTATTCGTTGAGTCGAAAAGCTTGAAAATTCAAAACAAGGCTCTTGATATATTGTTACAACAGCCAGTGGCGTATTTTGGGTGATTTATCAGGGAGTGTCCAACATTTATTGAACCTCACAAACAACATTTTTAGAATTATTAACTTTACTAATATTTTGTTTATATTGAGTTCATATAGTTGCAATATAAATTATATTGAATCGATATTTTTTCGGATTATTTTATTTTATTGTCTTATAATGGCGTTCGTTCCCAATGTGTTAGTAATTATTTATTTATTTGAATAAATAAGTACTTACGTTATTCAGTTATCACCTGATACAGTGGTGGACGGTCGTACGTACAGCAGGATGGTAGACGAAAAAATGAATGACAAACTGACAAATTATAGCATAATAGTATAATATAGTATAATCATTGATAAACGGTAGGTATTAATTTAGTGATTGAAAATTTCATGAAATTTAAAAAAATGAAATACTTGTGTATCTTAATAAACTTTGTTTTATTTTTAAATAAATTGTATATTTACCTACATATAAATGTCATACTTAAATCACCTTCATAACTGTATGGTACCTAAATGTATACCTAACCTATAGTATTATACATTTAAAATGGTATTCAACATTTTTAAATATTTTGATGTTTAAATGATACAAGTAGGTATACAATATTATACATGTATATTGTATATTATATACCTACTGTATTTATACATTAGAATTTAAAACATTGAACATTGTGTTAAAAAAAATTTCAATGTTTCACGTTTTTGTGAAATATTTCACCATATAGTGAAATATTTCATACTTCAAACACTAGGTATTATTAATAATAAAATGTTTAATTCTCTAAACTGATAAACTGTAAACTAGATTAAAATATACTAAATACATTGACAATATTTTCGTTGTTATTGTATTTTCCCTGCGGCCTGCGAGTATTTTTATTATAGTAATGACCCGGTGAAATTCAAATAATTTCTGGATATCCCTGATAAATTGTAGATAAGTCTCTGGGTCATCGAATCTAATCAAATTAATTTAAGTTTTGCCGTTTATATAAAAATATCATTTATTTTATTTTTAAATAGAAATAGTATAGGTACTAATAATATACTATAAGATAAATGATAACATCAATGTTTAAACTGACAACAGCAGTTGAAAAATATTAAAAATACATAAAATAAGCACGTTTTTTTCATAAGCATTTAATGTTCAAATGTTGACGAAATTTATCAAATTGAAAATTTACAAATTATTTAATAGTTAAAAATTTAAAACAAGCTACCACGTTAGTAGTTAATTCTGTAACCAAAATATCTAAACAAATGTTTAAACAGAGTTTTTTATAGTTATTTTAAGTTCACATTTAAGACGAAATTACATATTAAATAACTAAGGATAACGATTTTAGTTATTTTGTAGTAATTTAAAAATATTATTCGTGAGTAGGTACTTGAAACTTCCCAAGTATATTATTACATTCAAATATTCAAATATAATAATATGAAAACAATATTTATTCAATTAACTGATTACCGTATTAATAATAACAATACATATGCATATAATATAAAATATCAAAAGTTTCCAAACCGTCTCCGCTCAGAATCATTTTTCGTAGGTATGCAATAATGATATTATATCATTGAATTCAAATTTAGCACCATCCATTACAGTGACCCACTTGTAACCTACAGCAGCAGAGCAACACCCACTTACCTACCTAATTATTAAAATAGTAATTTTAATAAATACGTGTTAACAAGAATCTTATTTTAAATAAAAGTTAAGTAACCTTAGTAGTAGGAGTGTTACTTACTTGGTTGATTCATTTAATGTCCAATTTCCTTCCATGATTCCATATAAGAATAGTCATTATATTTTTTGTGACTTTAATCATATACACAGTTTCTGGCTCTAACTAGCTTAATAAAAATGTGATTGTCCATGTATATATATATATATATATATATATATATATATATATATAAGTATTAAATTAATTGTATATTAAAAAGTATTGGAAATGTTCAATTTTGACCTCTTAAAAGTATTAACTATATCTAATTATTTGCGAGTATCAGAAATTCAAAAACCACTCTCAAAGTTAAAAAACAAAGTATTTTTTCGACTATCTACTTATTGTGCTTTTGTACATATACAAAAAATAAAATACACATATCATTGTAAAATCAATTTGAAATGTATTAAAAAAAATATCTCTAAAATATCGTCACTATATTACTATAAGACATTTCTAACCTAACCTAAATTTTAATGATATATGAGTAGGAAGGTATTAGTAACGACATTTCTAAAATTGAATTTAATCATTGTTATCCATCTTAACATTCTCAACTCTCGAGTGTGGCTCTTTTTGTATGTAGATATCTACTGGTGAAAAAATTTTCAAAATTGGTTTAGTAGTTTTTGAGTTTTTTGCAGAAAAACAATCAAATGCTGTCTCCTTATATAATAAGATTATAACATTTCATAGTATTTAATAAATTATAAATATTACTTTATTGGCCAAAAAAAGTTTCTATGGAATTTAATTCTATTGATTACCCCATGAAACCCATTTTGAAACATAATTTAGACATACTGATTCATAATTTTGAATATTATTTAATAATATTTTTAAAATATATTAAAGCAAATTTAAGTTGTTCTTATTAAATATTTAATTTTAACTTTTTAGTACTTATATTATTATGGGATTTTCAATGAATGTTGAACAATTGGTCCACGAGGCAATAGATGTCAAAAATGTGAGTACTTACCTATTTGTTCAAATCCTTGCATGAATATTGAATAATGATCAAAACAATTTTCAGGGACAAATAAATCAATATTTTTTGGCGAAACTTTTGGAGATTATCGTGCGTCAATCAAATATCCATTCATTAAACGTCGATTTTACCGAAAATGACAAAAAATACTCGCAGGTATTTAACATATTAATGTTCAATATACTTATTAGTTATTACCTTTATTATAGTATCGATAAAATGGGGTGCCATTTGGTGTATCGAGGTGTAATTTGGAACTCCTAGTTTGTCTGCGTTTTATAGCATATCAGAACGTTTTTTAACGCGCCAATGGCCGCAGGGACGTACCGAAAAGGTTTTTTTTGTCTGGCGTTAGGTCATATTATACAATCGATGGAGCTACTTGGATAATTTTCTGTGTCCAACATAACCCGCTAACTTTTTAGTTATTTTATAGTGATTGTTGGCGCGACGCATGCGCGATAACGCGTTGTTTCCTGTAATCGAATGGGTCAATATGTTTTACAGTGATTGGTACACAAGAAACACCCACGTTGATCCATCAGTCCATAAATTATATATGATCTGAGGGCAGGCCAATATGTTAGAATAACTAAACATTAATCCAGGACAATTTTTTTTTTGTTATCTTGTTGGAGCTGTTTATTATTAGCATGACAAATTATATAGGTATCATGACAGTTGTACTAGTTTTGCGCACTAGATACGGATCTTATTCACCTCCGGCCTATGTCGTAATTCTCCACTTCTCATTGGTTGATTTTGTTCTATGTTATATATGTATGTATACGATTGACAGCCAATTAGAAGTGGAGAACTACGATATAGGCGAAATAAAGAGCGAAGGATGCGTACCAAAATGCTGCGATGATACCTATATAATTTGTCATTATTATTAGGCTGTTAAAATGTTTTTATCATACAAGTACGTAACAAATTCGAGTTGTAATACTAATTATAATGAAAAGTACCCATATCCATTAATAAAAAAATGTGGTCAAAGTGTTCCTCAAGCAACGCTTTGTATAGGGAGGGTTGTCCTCTGGGGATCTGTAGGGTAGTTGGTACAAATTTGCACATTGTGGCCAGTTTATTGCAATAAATATAATAATTATACTAATGCATAATTATATTAATACGATTACATTTGTCATAGTTTATACTTATATAGTTATGCATAATCAAAGTCCCCAGAAAATTTTGTTTTCATATAATATTCTGTGGTAGTCTGGTGGTACTATATTGTTATTTATCAGTCATGACGATTGTCATGATAATTTTTTTTTTAGACTGATAAGATCATGAACCTACAAATCATATAATGGCTTACATTTTACAATTTTTTTTTTAATTGTCCATATTATTTATGTGGTATAAACCTAGGTATAATAATATTTACATTTTTATCGCGATAATTTCATTATCTACATTAGTAAGCTCTTCAGTCTTCTATCGGTTATTTGACATTTGTCTACTCATGGCCTTATCCAGAGTCTATAATTTTTACATAATATTATCGTCATTCTGGATTCGTCTATTATTCTTGAATCTAAGGTCTATGTCATCCTATATTACTAACTATATTTTATGATATAAATGTAGTAAAGGTAGTTTATTTTACTATTAGACGACAATTAGTACATATAATTAATACAGGGTTTTTCAATAAGGACGCTCGATGTTTCATAGTGAAAAAAACAAGTTGTGTGTGAGATATATACTTAATTTTTATTTTATTTTAAAGAACGTTATATGGCAATTATTTATGGAATATAACATCGTTCAAATGTCCGCCTCGGCTTTGCTTGGTGGCACGTATTCGGGTGGTCCAATTTTCTATCACTTTGTTGCATAAACTGGTTGAATTTGCTTGATGGTATTGATTATGTTGACTTTGAGAGGATCAATTGTTTGTGGTTTATTTGCATAGACCTGCGATTTAAGATAGCCCCAAAGAAAAAAGTCTAATGGCATTAAATCGCACGATCTCGGAGGCCAGTTTATGTCACCATTGCGTGATATCACCATGCCCTCAAATCGTTCTTGCAGAATGTCCATCGTTGCACGCGCTGTGTGACACGTAGCACCATCCTGCTGGAACCACATGTCCTCAGTATCCATATCATCGAGCTTAGGCCAAAAAAAGTTGTTGATCGCTGTAGCGCTCACCGTTGACGGTTATGGCAATGCCTGTTTCGTTTTGGAAGAAGTACGGACAAGTAATAGAACGGTCGCACAGAAGGTTAAATTAATTTTTGTCGAAAAATAATGCATTTTAAAATGTCATTGTGTGAATAAAATAAAATATTATAAACGACCATTAAAAGTTTGAAGTACCCACGGAAATCATTTTTAAATTACTTAAAAATAACTTAAAATGTTGTTCTTCGTTTAAAAATATCTAATATTGTTCCAATTTGAACTTACCATGACAAAATAAAAAAAATTGCGTTATATTTTTAGATGAATGTGTGAGCTTTTTATGAGAAATCTTGTTTAAGTTTTTAAATAATTCTTAGCTATAAAAATTGAATATTTTATAACTGAACTGTTTTATTTCTTTTTTTTACCTAGAGTTGTGAATTGGTCAAACCGTTTGAACTGCAGAGCATTCACAAACGGCCTTCGGAAGAAATAATACTGAATTCTGGTAATATTAATAAATAATACATTTTAAAAGTTTATGACATTACAAAAAATGTGGAATCGACAATATTTAAAATATAACTTATTTTAATTTATATTCCTTTATGCCTACAAATAATTTCAAAACCAGTTAAAATATTTTGAAAATTGTATGGTGGACAGAAAAGTTACAGCAAAAAACTAAATTAATTTTTTCAAAAACTGGTTTTACCTTACAATTTCAGTTTTTCCTTAATTTTTTTATCTGTTTTCCCAGAAGTTTTTCCAAACTTCTAGGCATTATTTACTTTTGACCCACCCCCCACCCCCCAAAGTACAAACTATTGATGCATTTCCACTATCCCAAAACGTGAAGACAGACACAAATATAAACAATAAAAAACACATCATATTGTAGTAATTCAATACATTCATCGCTCCTCTAAGAATGTAAAAAAATAGGAAATAGCGACAATTTGCAAGCAAAACCAGTTTTTGACAAAATCGATTTGGTTTTTAGGATATGTAACTCAAAATGAATAACTGTAGGATCTTGACGTTTTCACAGAATATACTACTTAATATTTTAGTCACTATAGACAATTTTAAAAATATAATTAAAACAATATTAAGAATAATGATAATATGTAATAATTACCTTATACAATTTTCGTAAAGAAGTAGAATTGAAAGTGAGTGGCATTGAATTGGCAACGACGGATATTCAAGACAATTCAACATTGGTAAAATGTTGCTTAGTCTGTAAAACCATAGTATAAATTAATTGTTTTCATTTATTTTTTTTCACTTAGAGTTGCGATTCGGTCGATTCTTTTGAGGAATCACTGGAGAGAATTTACAAAGAGCCTTCGAAAGCAATAATATTGGATCCTGGTAATATCATACGTTCTTTTTTACTTTTGCAATCTGACACCCAATTGACGAAGCCCTACTGGAATTTCTTATTCAGCATAATATGTTGATACGTAGCCTGGAAATTCGGTCCCCACCCCATTGGATGTATCAAAAATTAAAAAAATTAAAATAAATTACTAAAATATTCAAGGGAGGGTAGTTGATTATTTTTTTTTACTCATTGAGTTAAGTTAAAATTGAAATAAGTTTAAAATTCAAAGTTATTTTCGTTTTTTAATATGAATACTTAGAATCTATGCCAGAGTACAGTAAGAAAACTTGATACAATTATATTAAATATTATACACAATAACAAAAAATATTTCATTCTAAATTAAGTTTTTTATTTAGGTTGTTTTTTAATTTAAAAAAATAACAACTCACTCTAAATAATAAAATGAACACCCATTCAGAAAATATTTGTGTTAATAGGTACATACCATATTTTACAAACATAATTTATCACAATTTGTGGAAACTGATTTATTAAGTACCTATGTTATTTTACTCTATAAAAATGAATTTCTTAGTAAATTTTAAACTCAGGAAGTAGTATTTATTTAGTTGTTATTCAAATATTCTACATTTTCTACATTTGTGTGTTATTTTTCAATAGAATTATCTGAAGAGAACGCGGATAAAATCTCGACTCCTTCAACTTTTTGTTTGAACCGGTTTTTAGAAGAAAAACATGAATATTTTCTTCATAAGTCCGTTTAGTAAAATTAATTCTGATTTATATAGAAAATTAATAATTATACTTGCAATATTATGTGATAAAAATGTTTTATAGTGGCGACCAACATGTGATAGCGGAGCTTATTGAAAAACTGTTTGGTAAAATCAAAAAAATTGATAAAGCGACTAAATTACTAAAGAAAAGCATCAAAACATTTGTAAATGATTTTATTTTCGAATTTAATGTTCGGAAGTAATAAAGTTATAGTCTTGATTTCAGAAGGCAGAAGATGGTTCGGATGGTTCTCCAGATAGTGATATCGATGCATTAAAAAAAATCGCTTTTTCAGACATGGGTTCGGCGTTTGAAATTGAAAAACATGGTTATGATGTAAATCACTATAACATTTAATTCGCTTGATTTATATTGTGACAAATTTAAAATGTAATTTTTAATCTCAATTATTATTAAATATTTACAGCGATTAAGACTAGACGAGAATTTAAAAAACTTAGAAATGAGCGCCAAAGGCGAGACTTTTCGAGATATATTTGGAGCGACTCAGAAAAGAAAAGATTTACATTCAAACCTGTCTATTTTAAATTTCAGAGAATTTGACTTGGATTATAGAACAAATTTTATGACAATTCAAACTTTTATAGAGTTACACGTAAGTACCTATTCATTTTGTATTCATTTGTGTGTGGCACTATAATATTATGTGCTTATATAAAAATAAACTCCAAATCACATAAAATGTTTGTGTTGCTAAACATAGAAAGAATTATTAAATAAGGCTAAAACTGATATCGAAGAACTCAAAAAAAATTGTTTAAATAATGATTACTTGATATTTAAAAAAGATGTTTTATTGAGACTTATTAAAATTGAAGATGGCATAAAAAAATACATTGCAAGGGATCCCGAGGCAATGGGTATCACAAGATTTATAAAGTAAGTAATTCGTATTATAAACTATTTAAATAATTATTGATATAATTTGTGAAAAGGGGGACGGAGTGGATGAGAGGACTAAGGCACATTGACGCCGGTTCGATACCTCGGCCATGGCGGCATTTTTCTTCGGGCAAGTCACGGTGTCCGGAGAACAAGTGCCGCCATATCCTCACCCATGCATGGGAGGTACCTCCAGGTGCCCAAATCAAAAATTCTACCAAAAACAAACACACACGTGTTTCTCCCCTACCAACAAAAAACTTACAAATAAAAAAAAAAAGGTAATGGCCTAATTTTCCGGGCATAAGCTAAACAAAATAAAAAAAAAAAAAATGTGTAAAATGTTTAAATTTAACATTTTGAATAAACTAGGATGTATATTGTACTCCATGAGTCATGTTCATGTTCTATTTGATATATAAGTAGGTAAGATACGTTCAAGTATCATTTAAATAAATATTAACGTTAACTCGTTTACATTTTGGTGACGCATTAAATGGCTCGTGAATGTTTACACATCCACCTATTACTTATTAGTATCTATACATGGCTATATTATGTAATGTTGAGAAACTGACTTACTAAATGTTTTCCAATATAAATTAAAATTCAACAACAAGAATACTTATGACATAGGTAAACAATAATACACAGCAACTGTGGGTGAAATTTCATTGTGTTTTATATATAGGGACGGATCGTGTATGTCATGTGCGACACCAGCCATGATGAAAATGACAAACACTGCTCCTGTAGGAAAAGATATGCGCACAAGTTGTGGCAGGTAGAAAAATTCAACCATATTGTAATCCTATTATTAATTGTTTGGAATTTTATAAAGAAATTCATTTTTAAACTTTCATGATTTTGATCAATTTTGAACAAAAATGCTTTTAAAAAAAATTTTACATAACGTTGTAAATTTTATTTTTTTTCGCGTAACAATAACTTTTCAAATATCACATTGTTTATCGTTATTATAAAACAGCCGTTTTAACCGTGAAACGTTAAAAGAGAAGAGGAGAAAAACGAAGACAAACAAGCCCATTGGTCAAATTAATGTATTACCAATTAATATTAAAGCGGAGCAGACAAAAAGCAGTCCTGATGTAGGAAATTGTAACTACAAAATAAACAAACTACAAATTTATTATAATAGGTATGAATACGACATAATATTATAAACATTTCATCAAATACATTTATGATCACGTCATTAATAGGTATATGGTTGTACCAAATATGAATAATTAATTAATCAACCATCGGCCATAACTCACCTATAGTCAAATCGTTTTTATTTAAAAAATATTTATTTGAATTTTGATTTTTGGAATTTTTAAGTAGGTATACTTTAGGACCACATTTTCAAATATTTAAATTGTGGCGATAAAGAATCTACTCTTTTTACTGTGAATTATTATTATTATTCTAGTACTTCAAGCAACCTATATACTTACTTAACTATTTTATTAAATGTGTATTTTGAATTTAATTTCCTATAAACTTTAGTTAATTTAATTTGACACTTAACTTCTTATTTATATTATAAACTATTCACAAGAAAATACGATAAGACACAAGATAAAATTTTAAATAATTTATTGTTATATGAATAGTAAAAAGGCAACGGTGTATATTTTACCTATCAAAAACAAAATTACAGTATAAAAACTAATGTGATATTATGAAATTGATTTTAGAAATCCGCACTATAAAAACTCCAGCTATAATCGGGTTTTAAAGGACATACAGAAAATGCATGAGTAAGTAAATATTAAGTGTGTTAAACACTGACCTATATATAATATGAGTTTATTAATATACACTGATGTAGGCATACAAATACTAAAATACCTAAAATACCTGCAAACTGAATGTATGTAGGTATCAAACATAATATATCAGAATCGATATTCGGACATGAACTAATAATTTAATACGTACACATTTTCTTATAATTTGGGAATTCCGGATAAACGTAATTATGTTTTAATATAAAAACATAGGCATGTCTGTGGAGGTGACTTATTGGGAAGTTTTCTCTGTAGCTAGTGAAGACAAAAATTTGAACTTAAGCTTAATCTAACGAAATATAATAATTACGACTGAATTATGATGTTTTTTTAAGAAGGATCAAAACATTTTTACTACAGAAATTGATAAATAGTTGATATTAGTTAAATGTATAATAGTTAAGAGTGTGAAAACAAAATATTATAAAAATTGTATGGATGATAAATAATTAGAAAGTATACTATAATAGATTAAATTAAATCAAAAAAATTATTAAAAGAATATTTTTAAAAGAGTTATTACGTATCAAATTACATAATTTACTTCAAAAAAATATTGATACTTTAAAAATAAATTTCTTGATTTAAATAAACGTTTTTATCATCAAAATGTGTCCAAAATTAAATTTACAAATTAGCTATTTTGAATTTTTCAAAAAAAATGTAATTACATTTTTACGATCGGTGGTTAAAAAAATTAGTATGGGCAGTAAAAAATAGTAGTCTACAAATTATTAAAAAATAAATTAAATATATTTAAATGATTAGAACGAGAGTTATTATTTCATTTATCAGGTGTTTCTTTTACACAATGCATAGGTTTATAAGCACAGTTTGAGTTTAAAAAAAATTATCTATATACACTATAGGCCGCTAATGAACTTGAAATAGTGTTCCGGGCCCTTCCCATTCTAACCCTGCATCTAGTAAAATTTGATTTTATTATTTTAATTCCAAAGATTCGAATTTAGTTCACGTTCTATTTGATATACCTCTTGCAACCACTTATAAGTATATTTAATACTGCGTGGTCTGAGAATTGAGAAACTGACTTACTAAATATGATAAAATTGTACTTCCAAATTAAAATACAACAACAAGAATACATCAAGCTGTGGCTCAACTTTCATTGTTTTGTTAATATAGGAATGGATCGTGTGTGTTCTGTAGAATACCAGCCACGAAAACAACAAACTCTGATCCATTTCCCGTGGGAAAAGCTGAGCCCACAAGATATTGGAGGTAGACTTCAACCGTTTCCTATATTTGTATGCAATTTTATATAAAAAATAATACAAAAAATACGTGATATATATAAACACAACATAAGATTTTTATCATTTCATAAAATACATTTACGAATACTTTATTAAGATCCTTGTTACTATATAATGTAGTAAACGGTAAGTAAGCAAATATTATGTACATTAGATACCAACCTGTTATAGATATACGTATATTATATCTATATATTATATATAAATGATTGTTTGTCTGTCTGTCTGTGTGTATGTCTTTTGGTTGTCATGGGTTTCCATAGGTTTTGAAGCTATTATAATAATAATCATTGGTTGACGGGCAACGAAGTGCACGGAGTCAGCTAGTTATATATATTATATTATAATACACCATGTATAATAATATGATACATTATCATTTATATTTACTAAAGAGACATCTAACATAGTGAAATTTTATATTATGTGTTAATGGATTAGTTAATCTAGGGCTGACGGTATTTCAAATGTTGATAACGGTATCCGGTATTTGCTTATTACCGGTATCTACGGTTTATTTACGGTATCTTATCGGTCTTACGATATTTTGGATAATTGTCGAAAATATAATATGGCAAACGTGTACGAATTGGTTTCCGACAAAAAAATACTTTCCAGTATACAACTGTTTGAATTGGTTCTCGAATAAAATTACTTATCAGTTATCTGTTTATCAGTATACAAACTCATTGTTACAAGATACGTATATGCACAATCAATAATCGTATAATGTTTTGTTACGTTTTACGATGTCTGGGAAAGTTTATAAATATAAATTTATATCTAATAGATTGATTATGTTTCGTCAGTCTTGTCAAAACTAACCTAGTGCGTGCGTTAAAATGGAAGTGATGATAAGTGAAAAAAATAAAAAAAATCTTCTTTATTAAGGGTTTGAAATATGGATTCCAAAAAGAACTATCGGTAAATATGGAACATTGGACTTGTACAAAAAGAAAATGCACATCGTTTTTAAAAATAAATAATTTAAATAATATTGAGGGATGTAACCTCGAGCACAATCACGAAAAAGATAGTGGAAAAATATTTGGATAATACAAAACGTTTTTGTTGAGTTTATGGCTATAATACCAGTACATGAAAAACTTTATAAATTTTTTGATTATGTACTTGAAAATTATATCGAAGATAAAAGTGATTTTTTACCAAAAAATTGGGCAGATTTTTCAGCCACTTCAGAACGAACAACAAACTGTTGCGAATCATTTCATGGAAAACTGAATTCTAGATTTTATTCTGTTAGACTTACCAAATCCCCTATGCCATTAACTAAATTGAGGTTTCTACATATGGGAATAATATTATTTTTCCTTAAAATTAAAAAATTAATAACGATTCTGCAATTAGGTCATATATACACGATTACACGCGTAGATATTATATTTAAATCCTTTATTACAGTTTAAGAATGATAAATTATTACGATAAAACACACCATATTATCATTGAAGTATACCAGAGGTCAAATCGTTAGTATTGTACATTATATTATAATTTATACCTATATAATCTAACAGTCAATTTTTTACGTTTTTATGATATGAAAAAAAACGTCAGTCTTACTGGAAACAAATTGTATTTAATCACCGTGTAAATTAAATACCAGCTTGTTTGAGGTAATTTATTGGAGTCAAACCAAAAATATTTCCCCTTCAAATTTAATGAGATAATATGAAATGAAAATTCTGTGAAAAATACTGCAGTTACGATTAACGACTATCTATGTTTTTTGGACATAGCCTATACCGCAGCTGCAGTTTTGTAGTATTATAATGGTAGTCTAGTATTTATTATATCATAGTTAGGTATGTCAATTATTATATAAACAAATTGCGTTTCTTTAAATACATAATATGACGAGGTGTTAGTGGGAGAGACCCAGACGTGGAGTGGAAGGGCCACAGCGTTTTTGTAATTTGGACAATGAATTATTACGTGTAACTCGGAAAAATAATAAAACTATTTATTCATTTAGACATATATCATTTTTATAAAGGTATTTATAGTTAATATATACTTGTATATACTGCAGGGTATTGAAACTGCGTTAAAGCATTTTTTTGATTTCTGTTTCATATTTTCTTAGTAATATATTGAATCGCGAGTGAATAATAATTGCCAGGTATCTGTATTGAATAAAAGAAGGTAAGTTTACGATCATTACACATTCATGGTAAATCGTATTATAATGTCCCACTAATCCAAAAAATTCTCTCTATATCAAGTTGACTGCCCAGCCAATTTTACCGATTTTACCACGGACGCCTTGAGTATCATTAACTATGCACTCAGCCTGAGTAACTCAATTGCTTCTATAGTTCTATGAACCCGGGCTCATATTATATTATGATACTTGAGTTTTTATGAGTTTTTGCCGTTTCTGACTAAGGGATTCACCTAGATAGATAAATAAACAATATCGGAGAATTTGGAGTACTATATATTATTATTATCATACTCATGACCAATCTGGCAAGTTAAAGTAATATATGAAGGGCAAATAATGCAAGTTTGAAATTTATAACATAATATTTTGATGTACAAAACAATCAACTTGATTATAGACGAACACATTTCAAATTTATATTGAGTTCCCCTTTTTTGTGCCTTTTTTATTTAATTGGTTTTTTATGTTATTTTCTTATTGCGATCTATAAAGAATAGATTATCGGAAATTAATTAAGTCATGATTTTAACTTATTAATTATTGCAGATTCATTTAAAATGTATACGAAATAAATTGTATTTATCACGTTGGCTTACATCCACCTTTCTTATTGTAAGTATGATTACACTGTAAATATTAATAATAATTTATTTGATACCTTCCAATAACAAATTTAAAAAAACTAAATTTGTTAAGAATAATGTTAAGAATGTATGATATTATTAAATTAATTAGATGAAAAAAAAAAATGGTTGAAATTATAACAATAATGAATTTATATAACTGTGTAATTTAACTGATTTATTTAGATAAATAATTGTTAAGCACCCATATATTTTTATTAAGTAATGTGAAATTGAGAACCAATCTTTTTGAGCTATATATCGTACGTCAGTTTCTCAAAAACATTCATTAAAACGAAAAAAAAACATGGATTTACAATAAAATTTACCACCAATAGGTCACACATTTAGTGATTTGCAACTTTAAATTTTTTTAAATAATAAATAAATATTGTCTTAAAAATACAACCTATTTTTCTTATTGCACACTAGCTGTATAGTGTTTTAGGCATATAATTACACGCTAATAATCAAATTTAGTTTATAATATCTAAATTTTATTATAAACAATTAACTATACACATAACTTAGTCAACTAAATTAGTAAATCTGAAAATTTGTTTATTTTTGTAACTGTAAAATATAATAAAGTATAATAAAACAATAAAATATTACCACATATTATAACGATAGTTTTTTTCTATAAATTAAATCATACTGCATAGGTAAATATTATATGTGTGAGCCTTCTTCGCTATACTTAAACGATTTAACTATAAAATATTATTATTTTGTAAGTATAGGCATCACGGAGGAGGATGGCAGAATGAACGTAGTCAAACCGATAGTCGACAAAGTAAGGGAAGTAATACAGTCCGTTTCCGGCGTTGGTGGGTCATATAATACTGCAGAGTCAAACTCTGGGTACGCGAATCCGGAAAAACATTCAGTGTCGAAAACAGCGGTACCACAACCAGGATCATCGACATCACAGAACCGGTTACCACAGGCCCAGAGCAACCAACGCAGACCTATCAGTCGGAATCCTGTAGTTGTTCATATTTCATATAGTGTCGAAAACTTTTGCGAAGGTTGTTGATCATCCCTGTTGATCATCGTGATTGAATCTCCCATGGTTTTCGTAAAAACGTCAACCAAACACCCTATACCAAATTGTATTTAATATTATGTCATAATAATCATAATGTTTTTATAATTTTGTCAAAAACAGAGGACAAACTGTGTTTCACATTATCCAATAACAATTATTTCGATTGTACATTGAGTTCAAATATATGTAACTTATTATACTTGTCTGAATAAACTTCATTTTTTTCATTTTTTCTGAAGTCTGCAGACTGCGGTGGTATACCACTTTTTCTAGCAGTACCAGTGAACATGACTTGGCATTTTTATTCTTAAGGTTCAATTCAAAACTGGGTAAAAAGTTTAATAATCTAAAACAGAATAAAGGTACTAACTATATAAAATATCGAAAAATTATTTCTAGTAGGTTAATCTCATAATATAATAATCAATTAATATTTTAACACTTTATGATTGTAACAATACGGTTTTTTTTTTTGTTGGGGGGGTTGGTATGTCGTGGTAGTTAGCCGCAATCACTAATGTGTGCTGCGTACCATCATCGTACGTTGTTACTAGTTCCAGGAAGTATGACTATCCTGGTTTTAGTGTCAAAACCTAGCCCAACATTCATATTGGGTTCTTCAACCAATCTTGACCATCTTCAAAATTCTGATGGCCATAGTTTCCGATTCTGTAATTGCTAAATAAACCATTTTCGCGGACTGCAAATACTTGGCAAAATCAAAAACTAATAATTTTTTTAGGAAATTAATTAGAATTTGTTTATAGATAACAATTGTAATGATATATATAATATATATATATATATATCATATTTAATTAGATAATATACTTATCAAACGACATTTAAATTTAAAGATCATATACATCATAATTATACATATTATTCAGACAGCATTTGAAAATTAAAATAATATATCAAATTATATTCATATAATAATATTATAATAATATTATAATTTACATCAATTTATTTGATAACTTTAATTAATAACATTTACAATTAAGACAAGAAATGAAATGTTACATCAAATACAATTATACTTACACACGCACACATACACACACACACACCCACACACACACAATATCACATATAAGGAGGCAGGTCATTATCTGTATCCGGTGCAGTGTTTCTCCAGCCACGAATGTGTACGTGTCATACCTTTTGTATAGATGTTAAAAAAGCGAGTTTGAAGACTACTCAGACATTCCGTGCAAAAGGATATTATTATAAAATAAATCAACTATTATATTAAATGTGAATGTCATATGATAAATAAATAAAGTCAATAGTTATAAACCAATAAAAAGAGGTTTTTTTATAATTTGAAAATATTTGTTCTATAATTAATTAGCTAACTATAATCTCGATAAAGAAGTCGTCACAAGGATCAGAAAGATAATATGTCAATATATAACATAATTTAGTAGTTAGTGATTGTGTTAGAGACATATAATCGTCTACGGCTATTTCTTGTAATTTTAAAATCATTACACAATATTATATGAAAGCATGTTTAAAACACTCTGTGAATATTTAAAGTCGCGTCTATTAGCCTTGAATAGGAAGTTACGAGGAAACGAGTTTATATGTAACAATCTATACATGAAACAGATACAATTAAAGAAGGAATTTAGTAAATTTAGTAGAACGAATACAAAAAACATTTTTTTGGTACTTTAGATGATACCTATGCAGAATCATATGATAAACAAATTGGGGAATTACAAACTAGCCAAAATAATTTATTAAAAATAGTAGAAAAACAAACTAATATATTAAAAGCAACCGCAAATACATTTAAAGAGGCAATCCAAATGGAAGGTCAGATAAATAAACTTAGTATATTATACAATCGAATGGCAACAACCGTAAATCAAACCATAATCAATTTAGGTATCGTAGAAGCAAGAAGTAATATTAACGAACAAATAAACATATTAAATTTAATTTTCCAACAGTTAAGTTTCGAAATCGACACAATTTGTGAAGTAATAATAGTCGCGCAAGGAGGTATAATACATTCAAGCGTAATATCTGCTATGGAAATACGTAAACAGTTAAAAAATATTTCAATAAACGTTCCAAAAAGACAAAGCTTACCGTTCGATTTAAATCAAATATAATTTGAACATTATATGAACAAAATAAAATGTCAAAATTAAATATAATCTATATATACGAAACATTAATATTCGAAATAATAATACCACTAATAAACTCAGTCGATTTATCATTATTTCACGTAATACCGTTACCACTAGTAAAAATTGATCATTATATGCACATAACACCTGAATATGGGTACATAGCCATTTCAAAAACACATGAATATTATTCAACATTATCATTTAGCCAGCTATTGGCTTGTAGACAGATTAATATGGGAACGTTATGTCCGGAAACACAACTGTTAAAATTAGGATCCAGCGAGCTTCCGTGCGAAATAGAATTATTTTTTAAACCATCGGGCTACTTAGCACGTGCCCAATACATTAACTAGACATCACTTGCTGTATTTATCATAAATTAAAATATCAGAACGCTTGGATATATACAATAAAGACAACTGACAATGTAGCCATCTCGTGCGTAAATCGAGACCAGGCGATGAATAGACAATTAAGCGAGATAGATATATTAATATTAAACGAGGACTCTACAGGGTACACACTACAAATGATGTTAACAGGCATTTAAATTCGACACGTTATGAGGATTTTATATCGAAAATAGGTATAACATCAAATTTGACAATCCCCAATTTTATGAAGAAGAGATTAAGCAGTGGTATGAAACTCCGTGAATTGGCCGAATCAGGCGATTGTGGCCTTGAACACGGTTTCCAGGAGGGGCAAGCGTAGCGTATCCCGCTTATGTTTCGGGAAATTTTTACGTAAACATGTTTAGCATTATGTAGGTGAGCGGAAACATTTCCATGTTTTTCGGAGGTTCAGACTTCAGATCATAGGGAAACAAAATCCCAATCAGCTGATCGAGTTTCGCTTCTATATAATTATATGAAATAAGTAATGTCATAACACATACAAATTCTGTAGTAAAATTATCTGACCTTAAACAAAGTCTTTTTTCAGGATAGAGGTGTTACGTACCTATTATATATGTAGCACATAGCGCACGTGTCTAGTAGTAATGACGATATAATTAATAAGGCAATTAGTATATTATAACATACTAAGGCCATTGTAAAAGCGTAGTATAAAACAATGAAGCTATAAAAGTGTCGTTCACGTATCAACTCGGGAAAGTCAACACTCATACGGAAGGATATGAGTCGACCAGAATACCAAGTGCGAGAGCCGAACTCATGTTCGGTCTCATGACCGAATTTGGTCACTACTACGACCATCCGCTCCAAAGGAATCGATCATATATAAACGAGCCCATGACAAGAGCAAAATTTCATCGTTATGGATTTCGAATTCTCGATGCTAGATAGGACAAGCATTTTACTCGTTTCTAAGGCAATGTCAAACAATTTAGACTAGTTTAGGAAAATCAAGAACGAAAGGAAATCCTTATCAAAACCAAACGAATTGAAACAATGAGTAAAACTAAATAATTAGAATGATTTGGGAAATATGTAGGATTTTCAAGAAAAAAGAACACTTATTTCCGATCTTAAACCAAATAAGAGATAGCATAAATACCCAGTGCAACCCAAAGTAACTGATGTACACAAATTTAAAATAATTACCCATCATCATCCATTAACGTAAATTCAATTCAATATAAAAGACGTTCCGTCTAGTTTAATGCGATGTCGATTTCAACTTCGAGGAATAATTTATAGAGCAGGCTCACAACATTTCGAACGTGTATTGCTTATCACGTGTACATGTAGTTACCCAGTCATGAACCAATTAGCTATTTCGAAGA
>NC_042493.1:99541156-99552982 GCF_005508785.2 Acyrthosiphon pisum
GTGCGTGCGTAAAATGGAAGTGATGTTAAGTGAAAAAAATAAAAAAAATCTTCTTTATTAAGGGTTTGAAATATGGATTCCAAAAAGAACTATCGGTAAATATGGAACATTGGACTTGTACAAAAAGAAAATGCACATCGTTTTTAAAAATAAATAATTTAAATAATATTGAGGGATGTAACCTCGAGCACAATCACGAAAAAGATAGTGGAAAAATATTTGGATAATACAAAACGTTTTTGTTGAGTTTATGGCTATAATACCAGTACATGAAAAACTTTATAAATTTTTTGATTATGTACTTGAAAATTATATCGAAGATAAAAGTGATTTTTTACCAAAAAATTGGGCAGATTTTTCAGCCACTTCAGAACGAACAACAAACTGTTGCGAATCGTTTCATGGAAAACTGAATTCTAGATTTTATTCTGTTAGACTTACCAAATCCCCTATGCCATTAACTAAATTGAGGTTTCTACATATGGGAATAATATTATTTTTCCTTAAAATTAAAAAATTAATAACGATTCTGCAATTACGTCATATATACACGATTACACGCGTAGATATTATATTTAAATCCTTTATTACAGTTTAAGAATGATAAATTATTACGATAAAACACACCATATTATCATTGAAGTATACCAGAGGTCAAATCGTTAGTATTGTACATTATATTATAATTTATACCTATATAATCTAACAGTCAATTTTTTACGTTTTTATGATATGAAAAAAAACGTCAGTCTTACTGGAAACAAATTGTATTTAATCACCGTGTAAATTAAATACCAGCTTGTTTGAGGTAATTTATTGGAGTCAAACCAAAAATATTTCCCCTTCAAATTTAATGAGATAATATGAAATGAAAATTCTGTGAAAAATACTGCAGTTACGATTAACGACTATCTATGTTTTTTGGACATAGCCTATACCGCAGCTGCAGTTTTGTAGTATTATAATGGTAGTCTAGTATTTATTATATCATAGTTAGGTATGTCAATTATTATATAAACAAATTGCGTTTCTTTAAGTACATAATATGACGAGGTGTTAGTGGGAGAGACCCAGACGTGGAGTGGAAGGCCACAGAGTTTTTGTAATTTGGACAATGAATTATTACGTGTAACTCGGAAAAATAATAAAACTGTTTATTCATTTAGACATATATCATTTTTATGAAGGTATTTATAGTTAATATATACTTGTATATACTGCAGAGTATTGAAACTGCGTTAAAGCATTTTTTTGATTTCTGTTTCATATTTTCTTAGTAATATATTGAATCGCGAGTGAATAATAATTGCCAGGTATCTGTATTGAATAAAAGAAGGTAAGTTTACGATCATTACACATTCATGGTAAATCGTATTATAATGTCCCACTAATCCAAAAAATTCTCTCTATATCAAGTTGACTGCCCTGCCAATTTTACCGATTTTACCACGGACGCCTTGAGTATCATTAACTATGCACTCAGCCTGAGTAACTCAATTGCTTCTATAGTTCTATGAACCCGGGCTCATATTATATTATGATACTAGAGTTTTTATGAGTTTTTGCCGTTTCTGACATAGGGATTCACCTAGATAGATAAATAAACAATATCGGAGAATTTGGAGTACTATATATTATTATTATCATACTCATGACCAATCTGGCAAGTTAAAGTAATATATGAAGGGCAAATAATGCAAGTTTGAAATTTATAACATAATATTTTGATGTACAAAACAATCAACTTGATTATAGACGAACACATTTCAAATTTATATTGAGTTCCCCTTTTTTGTGCCTTTTTTATTTAATTGGTTTTTTATGTTATTTTCTTATTGCGATCTACCTATAAAGAATAGATTATCGGAAATTAATTAAGTCATGATTTTAACTTATTAATTATTGCAGATTCATTTAAAATGTATACGAAATAAATTGTATTTATCACGTTGGCTTACATCCACCTTTCTTATTGTAAGTATGATTACACTGTAAACATAAATAATAATTTATTTGATACCTTCCAATAACAAATTTAAAAAAACTAAATTTGCTAAGAATAATGTTAAGAATGTATGATATTATTAAATTAATTAGATGAAAAAAAAAATGGTTGAAATTATAACAATAATGAATTTATATAACTGTGTAATTTAACTGATTTATTTAGATAAATAATTGTTAAGCACCCATATATTTTTATTAAGTAATGTGAAATTGAGAACCAATCTCTTTGAGCTATATATCGTACGTCAGTTTCTCAAAAACATTCATTAAAACGAAAAAAAAAACATGGATTTACAATAAAATTGACCACCAATAGGTCACACATTTAGTGATTTGCAACTTTAAATTTTTTTAAATAATAAATAAATATTGTATTAAAAATACAACCTATTTTTCTTATTGCACACTAGCTGTATAGTGTTTTAGGCATTTAATTACACGCTAATAATCAAATTTAGTTTAAAATATCTAAATTTTATTATAAACAATTAACTATACACATAACTTAGTCAACTAAATTAGTAAATCTGAAAATTTGTTTATTTTTGTAACTGTAAAATATAATAAAGTATAATAAAACAATAAAATATTACCACATATTATAACGATAGTTTTTTTCTATAAATTAAATCATACTGCATAGGTAAATATTATATGTGTGAGCCTTCTTCGCTATACTTAAACGATTTAACTATAAAATATTATTATTTTGTAAGTATAGGCATCACGGAGGAGGATGGCAGAATGAACGTAGTGAAACCGATAGTCGACAAAGTAAGGGAAGTAATACAGTCCGTTTCCGGCGTTGGTGGGTCATATAATACTGCAGAGTCAAACTCTGGGTACGCGAATCCGGAAAAACATTCAGTGTCGAAAACAGCGGTACCACAACCAGGATCATCGACATCACAGAACCGGTTACCACAGGCCCAGAGCAACCAACGCAGACCTATCAGTCGGAATCCTGTAGTTGTTCATATTTCGTATAGTGTCGAAAACTTTTGCGAAGGTTGTTGATCATCCCTGTTGATCATCGTGATTGAATCTCCCATGGTTTTCGTAAAAACGTCAACCAAACACCCTATACCAAATTGTATTTAATATTATGTCATAATAATCATAATGTTTTTATAATTTTGTCAAAAACAGAGGACAAACTGTGTTTCACATTATCCAATAACAATTATTTCGATTGTACATTGAGTTCAAATATATGTAACTTATTATACTTGTCTGAATAAACTTCATTTTTTTTCATTTTTTCTGAAGTCTGCAGACTGCGGTGGTATACCACTTTTTGTAGCAGTACCAGTGAACATGACTTGGCATTTTTATTCTTAAGGTTCAATTCAAAACTGGGTAAAAAGTTTAATAATCTAAAACAGAATAAAGGTACTACCTATATAAAATATCGAAAAATTATTTCTAGTAGGTTAATCTCATAATATAATAATCAATTAATATTTTAACACTTTATGATTGTAACAATACGGTTTTTTTTTTTTGGTGGGGGGGTTGGTATGTCGTGGTAGTTAGCCGCAATCACTAATGTGTGCTGCGTACCATCATCGTACGTTGTTACTAGTTCCAGGAAGTATGACTATCCTGGTTTTAGTGTCAAAACCTAGCCCAACATTCATATTGGGTTCTTCAACCAATCTTGACCATCTTCAAAATTCTGATGGCCATAGTTTCCGATTCTGTAATTGCTAAATAAACCATTTTCGCGGACTGCAAATGCTTGGCAAAATCAAAAACTAATAATTTTTTTAGGAAATTAATTAGGATTTGTTTATAGATAACAATTGTAATGATATATATAATATACAAGGCTGGGCAAGTTAACTATTTTTTTTAACTCGTTAAGTTAAGTTAATTTGGAAAAATGTAAGTTAAGTTTAAAGTTAAAAGTTACTTTCCTTTTTTATTTAACTTGTTAAAGTTACAAGTTAGTTGGAAAAAATAAGTAACTTAACTTAGTTAAAAATAATTTACTTTTTTTTCATATAAAACTTATAATTACACCATTTACACCTCATGTTAAAGATCTACAAATAACATAATATTATAATGTAGGTCTTTATATCTTAAAAAAATGTATTTTGTTGTAAGTACTTATATATTATGAAATCCAACAAAATAATTAAATTATTTGTATATTTTATTTTTTTACCTAAAAGTTTTCCAAAGTGATGGTAAAACTTTTAAATTTTACTTTGTTATTACCAACTATGAACTAAATATTAATAATCAAATTAATTATAAAAGTATATAATTTAACGTGATTATAAAATGAATTAACGAGTTAAGTTATAAGTTACTTTAAAAAAAAAGTAATTCGTTAAGATAGAAGTTACTTCTTAAAAAAAAAGTAACTCGTTAAGTAACTTAGTTAAAAGTAACTTAACTTTTTAACTTAACTTTAACTTTTTAACTCGTTAATGCCCAACCTTGATAATATATATATCATATTTAATTAGATAATATACTTATCAAACGACATTTAAATTTAAAGATCATATAGGTACATCATAATTATACATATTATTCAGACAGCATTTTAAAATTAAAATAATATATCAAATTATATTCATATAATAATATTATAATTTACATCAATTTATTTGATAACTTTAATTAATAACATTTACAATTAAGACAAGAAATGAAATGTTACATCAAATACAATTATACTTACACACGCACACACATACTCGTATAGGGTATCTTGTGAACTCCGTGAGTATTTTACAACATTTGTAACATCCGCCCTATAAAATCAACTTAGAACTAAAATTCTAACACCATAATACAAAGAAAAAAATGTAGAAAGTAGAACTGTACTTTAATTTCATTTTTCTTTAAATAAAACCAACACACAAAATGGTACATTAAAGACATCCGCCCTTATGAACTCCAATAATCTTAGGTAGTTAGGTACCTAGTAACCTCCAAAGAAATTTTGTATAATGTATACCAATGTGTAAAAGAGTCAAGAATAATAATAATAACAACAATAAATTGATTATATCACTTAGTTCTTTTTTTTTTTTTAATAATAAAATGTATAATTATATTTTACGATACCTAGGTACATTATTACTATTACATTTTTTAAAGGTGAAGAATAGAGTAAAGGTGTAGAATTCCTAATCCTAGTCAGATATACCACAAACACATCTGTTTTACTTTATCTTAACGACATTTAAACACTTTGAATGTAATTGTACCTTATGAACTCCGGGCTTCAATTGCAATAATTTTAATATGAATTAATCACATTATACATAGGTGCGTAAATAAGGAAGCCATAAAGGTACAAAATCCCTAGGTCATAGTAAGATGTCACAGAAGCATTTTGTATTTGTCTAATTTTATTTTGATTTACACACTTTGAATCTAATGTACCTTATGAACTCCGGTCTTAAAATACGATTATTTTAAAATCAATTAATTACTTTATACATAGGTGTGTAAAGAAGGAAGTCATAAAAGTACAAAATCCTTGGTCATAGTCAGATGTCACAGAAGCATTTTGTATTTGTATAATTTTATTTTGATTTACACACTTTGAATCTAATGTACCTTATGAACTCCGGTCTTAAAATACGATTATTTTAAAATCAATTAATTACTTTATACATAGGTGTGTAAAGAAGGAAGTCATAAAAGTACAAAATCCCTTGGTCCTAGTCAGATGTCACAGAAGCATTTTGTATTTGTCTAATTTTATTTTGATTTACACACTTTGAGTCTAATGTACCTTATGAACTCCGGTCTTAAAATACGATTATTTTAAAATCAATTAATTACTTTATAAATAGGTGTGTAAAGAAGGAAGTCATAAAAGTACAAAATTCCTCGTCCTAGTCAGATGTCACAGAGACACGACGGATTTATGTTATTTTAAAGAGATTTACACACTTTGAATCTAATGTACCTTATGAACTCCAGGCTTCAATTGCAATAATTTTAATATGAATTAATTACATTATACATAGGTGCATAATTAAGGAAGTCATAAAGGTACAAAATCCCTTGGTCCTAGTCAGATGTCACAGAAGCATTTTGTATTTGTCTAATTTTATTTTGATTTACACACTTTGAATGTAATGTACCTTATGAACTCCGGTCTTAAAATACGATTATTTTAAAATCAATTAATTACTTTATACATAGGTGTGTAAAGAAGGAAGTCATAAAAGTACAAAATTCCTCGTCCTAGTCAGATGTCACAGAGACACGACGGATTTATGTTATTTTAAAGAGATTTACACACTTTGAATCTAATGTACCTTATGAACTCCAGGCTTCAATCGCAATAATTTTAATATGAATTAATTACATTATACATAGGTGTGTAATTAAGGAAGTCATAAAGGTACAAAATCCCTTGGTCCTAGTCAGATGTCACAGAAGCATTTTGTATTTGTCTAATTTTATTTTGATTTACACACTTTGAGTCTAATGTACTTATGAACTCCGGTCTTAAAATACGATTATTTTAAAATCAATTAATTACTTTATACATAGGTGTGTAAAGAAAGAAGTCATAAAAGTACAAAATTCCTCGTCCTAGTCAGATGTCACAGAGACACGACGGATTTATGTTATTTTAAAGAGATTTACACACTTTGAATCTAATGTACCTTATGAACTCCAGGCTTCAATTGCAATAATTTTAATATGAATTAATCACATTATACATAGGTGCGTAAATAAGGAAGCCATAAAGGTACAAAATCCCTAGGTCCTAGTAAGATGTCACAGAAGCATTTTGTATTTGTCTAATTTTATTTTGATTTACACACTTTGAGTCTAATGTACCTTATGAACTCCGGTCTTAAAATACGATTATTTTAAAATCAATTAATTACTTTATAAATAGGTGTGTAAAGAAGGAAGTCATAAAAGTACAAAATTCCTCGTCCTAGTCAGATGTCACAGACACACACACACACACACACACACACACACACAATATCACATATAAGGAGGCAGGTCATTATCTGTATCCGGTGCAGTGTTTCTCCAGCCACGAATGTGTACGTGTCATACCTTTTGTATAGATGTTAAAAAAGCGAGTTTGAAGACTACTCAGACATTCCGTGCAAAAGGATATTATTATAAAATAAATAAACTATTATATTAAATGTGAATGTCATATGATAAATAAATAAAGTCAATAGTTATAAACCAATAAAAAAAGGTTTTTTTATAATTTGAAAATATTTGTTCTATAATTAATTAGCTAACTATAATCTCGATAAAGAAGTCGTCACAAGGATCAGAAAGATAATATGTCAATATATAACATAATTTAGTAGTTAGTGATTGTGTTAGTGACATATAATCGTCTACGGCTATTTCTTGTCATTTTAAAATCATTACAAAATATTATATGAAAGCATGTTTAAAACACTCTGTGAATATTTAAAGTCGCGTCTATTAGCCTTGAATAGGAAGTTACGAGGAAACGAGTTTATATGTAACAATCTATACATGAAACAGATACAATTAAAGAAGGAATTTAGTAAATTTAGTAGAACGAATACAAAAAACATTTTTTTGGTACTTTAGATGATACCTATGCAGAATCATATGATAAACAAATTGGGGAATTACAAACTAGCCAAAATAATTTATTAAAAATAGTAGAAAAACAAACTAATATATTAAAAGCAACCGCAAATACATTTAAAGAGGCAACCCAAATGGAAGGTCAGATAAATAAACTTAGTATATTATACAATCGAATGGCAACAACCGTAAATCAAACCATAATCAATTTAGGTATCGTAGAAGCAAGAAGTAATATTAACGAACAAATAAACATATTAAATTTAATTTTCCAACAGTTAAGTTTCGAAATCGACACAATTTGTGAAGTAATAATAGTCGCGCAAGGAGGTATAATACATTCAAGCGTAATATCTGCTATGGAAATACGTAAACAGTTAAAAAATATTTCAATAAACGTTCCAAAAAGACAAAGCTTACCGTTCGATTTAAATCAAATATAATTTGAAAATTATATGAACAAAATAAAATGTCAAAATTAAATATAATCTATATATACGAAACATTAATATTCGAAATAATAATACCACTAATAAACTCAGTCGATTTATCATTATTTCACGTAATACCGTTACCACTAGTAAAAATTGATCATTATATGCACATAACACCTGAATATGGGTACATAGCCATTTCAAAAACACATGAATATTATTCAACATTATCATTTACCCAGCTATTGGCTTGTAGACAAATTAATATGGGAACGTTATGTCCGGAAACACAACTGTTAAAATTAGGATCCAGCGAACTTCCGTGCGAAATAGAATTATTTTTTAAACCATCGGGCTACTTAGCACGTGCCCAATACATTATCTAGACATCACTTGCTGTATTTATCATAAATTAAAATATCAGAACGCTTGGATATATACAATAAAGACAACTGACAATGTAGCCATCTCGTGCGTAAATCGAGACCAGGCGATGAATAGACAATTAAGAGAGATTGATATATTAATATTAAACGAGGACTCTACAGGGTACACACTACAAATTATGTTAACAGGCATTTAAATTCGACACACTATGAGGATTTTATATCGAAAATAGGTATAACATCAAATTTGACAATCCCCAATTTTATGAAGAAGAGATTAAGCAGGGGTATGAAACTCCGTGAATTGGCCGAATCAGGCGATTGTGGCCTTGAACACGGTTTCCAGGAGGGGCAAGCGTAGCGTATCCCGCTTATGTTTCGGGAAATTTTTACGTAAACATGTTTAGCATGATGTTGGTGAGCGGAAACATTTCCATGTTTTTCGGAGGTTCAGACTTCAGATCATAGGGAAACAAAATCCCAATCAGCTGATCGAGTTTCGCTTCTATATAATTCTATGGAATAAGTAATGTCATAACACATACAAATTCTGTAGTAAAATTATCTGACCTTAAACAAAGTCTTTTTTTCAGAATAGAGGTGTTACGTACCTATTATATATGTAGCACATAGCGCACGTGTCTAGTAGTAATGACGATATAATTAATAAGGCAATTAGTATATTATAACATACTAAGGCCATTGTAAAAGCGTAGTATAAAACAATGAAGCTATAAAAGTGTCATTCACGTATCAACTCAGGAAAGTCAACACTCATACGGAAGGATATGAGTCGACCAGAATACCAAGTGCGAGACCCGAACTCATGTTCGGTCTCATGACCGAACTTGGTCACTACTACGACCATCCACCCCAAAGGACTCGATCATTTATATACGAGCCCATGACAAGAGCAAAATTTCATCGTTATGGATTTCGAATTCTCGATGCTAGATAGGACAAGCATTTTACTCGTTTCTAGGGCAATGTCAAATAATTTAGACTAGTTTAGGACAATCAAGAACGAAAGAATAATCCTTACCAAAACCAAACGAATCGAAACAATGAGTAAAACTAAATAATTAGAATGATTTGGGAAATATGTAGGATTTTCAAGAAAAAAGAACACTTATTTCCGATCTTAAACCAAATAAGAGATAGCATAAATACCCAGTGCAACCCAAAGTAACTGATGTACACAAATTTAAAATAATTACCCATCATCATCCATTAACGTAAATTCAATTCAATATAAAAGACGTTCCGTCTCAGTTAATGCGATGGCGATTTCAACTCGAAGAATAATTTATAGAGCAGGCTCACAACATTCGAACGTGGATTGCTTATCACGTGTACATGTAGTTACCCATCATGAACCAATTAGCTATTTCGAAGAGTTTAAAAAAGCAGAAATTAAACCAATTTATAATTCTAAAATAACAGAAATAGCGGGTAGCATCAAACACGGTGAAAATATAATTTTACCTAATTCGAATGATAAAATAATAAAGCATACAGTGAAAAGGGAATTAATAAACGATAAACATTTACCGCCACAGGTTATTTTAATGAGGATAACAAATTTGTTATAAATTAAATAATCCGAAAAATAGGGAATATTTTACAACTTCAAAAATAATCATTATACGGATTATTAACGCCGAGAGTTATTACAATTTTATTATTAAAAATTATTTGTTTGAGTAGCCATAAAATTCTACGTACCTCTTGAATCTGATTTGTAACCTGTTGATTTGTGATCGTTGACGATTTAAGGTTTAAATGGTGAAGGTGGTCCTAAATTAGTTGTATTCTTTCAATCTGACCTGTAAACGGTTATTTCATGGACGTTGAAGATTGAAAGTTTAAACAGTAAGGTCAGTGGTGTAGAAAGACTCGTTAGCGCCCCTGGCAAACCTAGGAAAATGCGCCTTTTTAGCGATTTTAATGCGCCCCTGGCGTAGGCACAGTTCGCCATACCCTTGCTACGCCACTGAGTAAGGTAGCGATATTGATTTCTGTAACCGGATATTATTTCCTTATAATGATTCTTTTTAAAATTGTAGAAAATTCCTATTTTGTTAGATTGTTTAATTATAACAAATTTGTTATCCTCATTAAAATAACCTATGGTGGTAAATTTTTATCATTTATTAATTCCCTTATGGCTGGATGCGTTATTATTTTATCATTCGAATTAGGTAAAATTATATTTTCACAGTGTTTTACGTGTTTAATGCTACCCTCTATTTCTATTATTTTAGAATTATAATTTGGTTTAAATTCTTCTTTTTTAAACTCTTCGAAATAGCTAATTAGATCATGATGGGTAACTACATGTATACGTGATAAGCAATCCACGTTCGAATGTTGTGAGCCTGCTTTATACATTATTCCTCGAGTTGAAATCGCCATCGCATTAACTGAGACGGAACGTCTTTTATATTGAATTGAATTTACGTTAATGGATGATGATGGGTAATTATTTTAAATTTGTGTACATCGGTTACTTTGGGTTGCACTGGGTATTTATGCTATCTCTTATTTGGTTTAAGATCGGAAATAAGTGTTCTTTTTTTCTTGAAAATCCTACATATTTCCCAAATCATTCTAATTATTTAGTTTTACTCATTGTTTCGATTCGTTTGGTTTTGGTAAGGATTTCCTTTCGTTCTTTATTGTCCTAAACTAGTCTAAATTAGTCAAGGTTTAGGACCACACAAGTATATAATATTATTATTAAAGTATTGCGCATGGTGTACGTGGCACAATATATAAATTACTGTTAAGAAGTTACACAAGGAAAAGTTAGTTTCTATAGTACTAAAAGAGCCATAGCGAGTACTCAAGTGGTACTTAAGAACTTAAGTTTTACCTTGTAAAAGACCATGTAATCTGACTGTCGTCTAGTATATAAAGGGGCTCCGAGAGGGAGACAAGACGCACTATTTCTGCGTGGTGACTAGTTGACAGTATTCATGCTAGAGATATTTTTCTTAAATTGCCACATTACCCTGAGTGTTTAAAAAGTGTTAAATACTTACCTAACGTCAATAAATTCATATTAATAATTAATTTGACTACGTGTTTATTCATTTGATTCGACCTTTGTCAACCGTGATCCACATCTGGACCACAACATATATATATATATATTTACCTATAAGAGCCTACAATTTTCTTTTATTGTTAATGTATGTAGTCAATAGCTAGTGATTATTATCATTATTATAATATTATTGTTTTTTGTTTTAGTACTAATAAAAAATTCATAGTTATGGATTTCGAATTTTCGATGCTAGATAGGACAATTATTGTACTCATTTCTAGGGCAATGTCAAATAGTTTAGACCAGTTTAGGACAATCAAGAACGAAAGGAAACCCTTACTTCTTACCAAAACCAAACAGAACGAAACAA
>NC_042493.1:99553082-99554281 GCF_005508785.2 Acyrthosiphon pisum
TGTTAAAAATATGAAATTCCAAACGCTGATAAAAATTTTAAATTGAGTTTCTTATAGACATTTTTTTTTTTTGGGTAAAGATAGATTATCCTATAAGGAATCTTGTATTACATTTTAAAATCTTAGTTCTTAAAAAGAAAAATTTTTACGATTTTATTAACTCAAAATAATTTTCTAATTTTCGTGATTTTTTACATATTTTGTCAATTTTTGAACTTTAAATGCTAATAAAAAAAAACTGTGACTAAGGATTTTTAATATTTTGCAAATGTCATTGTACCAATATAGTTGGAGCCTTGTATTAAATTTTCAAGTATTTTTACTCAACAAATAAAGTTTTATTGACATTCATAGAAAAAAAAACTAATTAAATTGGAAACTGAAATTGTTCGCAAACAGCTCAAAACAAATCAAAATATTTTGAAAATTGTGTCATGTATAGAAAATGGAAATATAAACAACCAGTGAAAATTTCATGTATCTACAGTCGTTCGTTTTAAAGTAACACCAAAAACCAAAATCAATTTTCTCGAAAACAGATTTTGCGTAAAAATTCCCGTTTTTCCTTAATTTTTCTTTTGTTTTTCACGGCGCTTTTGAAAACTATTGGAAAAATTTTACTTTTCACCCCCCAAAGTACCAACTAGATTCACTTTCCTATCAGAAAAGGTACTGTTGAAGAAAATCCAAGCACTTAAAAATCAATACATTCATCGTTCGACTCAGAATCTAAAATTTAAAATAAAAATAAACACACAGCATTGTAAAATCAATACATTCATTGTTTCACTCAGAATCTAAAATTTAAAATAAAAATAAACACACAGCATTCAGTCCCGGATTAAGATCTATAGTGCCCATAGGCTGTAAAAAATTTGGTGCCCCCAATTAAAAAAAAATATTGTACACATTTCTCTACTCGATACTTGAATAAATAATAAAACTTTATTTTAGGTTTATTAGCCACATCAATATGTACATGTATATAATACCTATGTGAAAACAAGTAAAAACATAAAATTAAAATTAAACAAAATATATTTTAGATATATAAAAATATAAAATAATCATATTACAAAAAATAACAAACCATTATTTTATACTTTTCTTTTTCTTGCTTTTTGATGGGCAAATGTGTTAATAGTATCATTAAAATCTAATTTTTCAACCAATTCTGCTTCAATGCTAAATATTTCTAA
>NC_042493.1:99555331-99557978 GCF_005508785.2 Acyrthosiphon pisum
AAAAAAAAAAATAGTTTTTAATGTTGTTAATGTTTATGACTTTTTTCAAAATATTTTATGTGTATTTTAAAATTAATAAGTTAAACATACCTTTCTCTTTTTTTTTCTCTTGGAATCTTTGGCATACTCGAATAACCAGTAATTTCTACAGCGTTATTTTCAAAAACATCAAAATCATCTCTGATCTGTTGTAACAAATATTATATTATGGCAACATGACTAATGAACCTTATGTACTAAGGCACTAAGCCTATACTACAATTATTACAATCATAGATTAATTGCTATCAAGTTTTCAGGTAAGAGCGAAAAAAAATTAATATTCGTACCTAATAGTTGCAGTAAACTAGTGACGCGCGAACGTGCAAAAATCGTAAAATAGCGAACTTCATTAAGCTATAATTTCGAAACTAAGTCCGACCGCCAAATTCTGACTTCACCATCGTTCTCAGTATAGTTAACTACATAAGTCTAAAAAAAAAATGAAAAGCAAAAAAAAGGGTGTCCGGTAAAGTAACAAAATACCAAATTATTTCCCTAGTTTGATAATGACTATTTTTGATGATTATGTTCATTGTTCTCTGTCTGTCACAACAATTGTTGTTATCGCTATCTATAATTTTTTTGTTTACTTATTACAATTTATAACATTGAATTTAAATGTTATTTCTTACTTTATAAACATGTTGTAGTTTACTGGTCGTTATGTACACTATTTCAGTTATGGAATAATAGCACCTTTGAACTAGAATGTTTCACCATTGGGAATGGTATGATTTTTTCCATAAAAAATTATATTAAAAATCTATGTCTTGAAAAATAATATATGATAACTGTAACTCTGTAGTATGTTTTAAAATATTAATTAGTTTGAAATAATCAAACATACTTTTAAAAATACAGCAGACAAAATATTATATAATATTTATTTGCTGTCTAAATTAATAGCAAACAATTTATTTGCAATTAGTGTTCATGGAATAAATTAATTGGGAATTTTACTTCCTAATGAATGGCTTAATTTTATAATTATGTGTTGTTGTGACTCTTATTATAAAATGTAAGAAATACTAATATGCATAAAAGTTTATGCAGAGTAACATTAATTAAAAAGTTATAAGCATATGATATTAAATGGACAAGGATTCAGAGGGTTCTATGGATGCTCGGGCACCCTCCGTCATCTAAGCCACTATTCACCAATAAAATAAATTTCTATTATAAATAAATTACATAACCTAAAATAAATAGGTAAAACCAATTTTTAACGATTATTCAGTTTACTATTTTAATAGGTTTAACTTTTAACTATAGAATTTTTATAGCCAATAGAAATTCTCCGCATTTATTCTTTTTTCTTTAATCGGCTTTAAAGGCTTTTGGAGGCCCATAGCTACGAAACAAACTTCCTTCTATTTTACTCTATCTTGACTTACTCCATTAAAGTAGTCTATCCCCAGTTGCCTTTTATGTTATTAGCTTGCAACAATAAATAATTTATTTTAGCAAAAATATTTTGTTTTTGTTAAAAATTAATTTAAACTTTAACAAGAACAATATGGTAATAACCTGTTGTGCATTAGATATTGTCAAGTTCTTATCTGAGCGATGAATATATTGGTTTTACTATGATATGATTTTTCTTATACTTGTTTCAATTATTTTTCATTTAAGTGTACAAATTTTTCAAACTTAAATAACTGTAAGTAATAAAAAAAAAAATTGTGCTTATGTACTTTTATTTGGATTTAGATTGCTAAATTATAAAATATAATAATAAAATTACATTACATTTTCAAGTTTTTTGACCGAACATAGAATTCTTTTCGGTAGGTATTTATAATTTAAAAAAAATCTTAAATATTTTTAAGCATCACTGTCAGTGGTAAAAGTATAATCATTTACTATTGTAAATGGAATTAGTCTTAATTATTTTAGATTAATGATTTGTTATTTTTGTATTACATTATATTTATATATCTATAATATACATATAGGAGGCCGCCCCTATTCACTCATCAACGCCCAGAGCAAACCACTGGGTCTAGAGACTTGAAATTTTGTACAGAGGTTCCTTTTGCAATGTAAAGGCGCACTAAGAAAGGATTTTTCAAAATTCGAACTCTAAGGGGGGTAAAAAGGGGGTTGAAAGAATACAACAGTGGCGCCATCTATCAAGCAATATTTAATTTAAATATATAATATTGGCTTTAAAATATGAAACCTACATAGTTGATATTTGGAATAGTGGTTCTTTTATTTATCTAGATGTACAATAAGAAAGGATTTTCTGATATTCATTATTCATATTTAAAGAGGTGGTCAAACAAGGATCTTAAGATTCACGGTGGAAATTGAAAATTTCTTTTTGTTTATTGATGGCTGCTTTTGGTTGCCAGGTTATTTAGCTTTTCAGCACATAAAATTCTGTTTGTTATTTTCGTGTGGTAGATACACGAATTACAAACCACGTGAGTTTATATAAATTGGCGTTAACTGAAATGATCACTTAATTATAAAACGTACGCTTAAGTGCGCACATTTTCCTGACGTCAAACCAGGGTTGGTCACACAATTGCAAGCATGCTCCATGAAAAAAAATAGTTATGTAAAAAAATTTAAGACCACAATTAATGCAGTTGCAAAA
>NC_042493.1:99559732-99562047 GCF_005508785.2 Acyrthosiphon pisum
GGGACTCGGGTATTTTAAATTATAATAAGTATAGTGTTGATTGTTGACAAAATGCTATTTGGCATTTTATATTTACATTTGTATATTATAATTTATAAAGAAATAAGACAGACGACGACGGTACGTGTCTATTATTGGATATTATTGTTGTATTATTTTTGATTTGTAGCTAGGTGGTGTAAAATGTAAATGTGTAATCCAGGGCTGTATATGGATAATATTTCTATACTTAAATTACTGCAATTATTGTACTTATGTTTTATACATTAATCATTATTGTAAATAGATAATTCCGACTTTTTTTTAAATCATAAATATTTCATTAATGAGGGGAGGTCTTCAAAAATACGGCCTTTGGCGCATAGACTTTTTTTCGGTTCAATAATAAGGTAGCGCCGGTTATTAGCTAGGCTGCCAATGCAGATGAAGTCTAGTCACGCCTACTCAAAATTCAAAACCCACAAAAGTGTAACCCGGTTTTAAACCCGAAACCCGCAAAAAATTGTACCCGGTTTTTAAAACGAAACCCGAAGCCCGTAAAAAATTGTACTCGGTTTTGAACACGAAACCCGAAACCCGCAAAAAATTGTACTCGGTTTTTAACACGAAACCAGAAACCCGTAAAAAATTTTACCCGGTTTTTAACACGAAAAACGAAACCCGCAAAAAATTGTACCCGGTTTTTAACACGAAACCCGAAACCCGCAAAAAATTGTACCCGGTTTTGAACACGAAACCCGTAACCCGAAATATTTTAACCCGTTTTGACTCCCTGGTTTATACATACTACTTAGATACTAAGTATATAGATTATAGTATTATAATATAATATATGTAGACTATATTATAACATTATTCTACCTACAATGTTTAATATTACAGTAAAATCTATTAGTACCTACAACATAGAAAAACAATAGTTAAAACATTTAAAATTGTTAACTGATGCACAATAGGTATTTACCATTCAATTTTAAGGTATCACTGTGACTCTAAGTTAATACATATAAGATTAAAAATTTTATTTGTGAATTCAAACATAATTTCATTCAATTTATAAAATATACTATATACATATGTAAATATAATATGGCTATAATTTTAAATACTTATTTAAAGTTTATAGTTATTTAAATATTCAAATTTCCATTTCTCCAGCATTTTGCTTTGGTATATTGTTCAATATTATTGTTGTTTATAGCTATTGAGGAAAAGAGTAATGAATTTGTAGAAAATATTGGCATTAACATTATTGATAAGCATGAAAAGTGGTTCATTTAGTGGACTCCAAAAGAGAATTTGTGAAATAGTGCCCAATGCAACTTTTATGCACTGCTGTTCTCATAATATTAACTTAATAATATGTGATGCCGCTAAGAGTTCCAGGAAAGTTCAATCATTTTTTGAAATTGTACAAGATATTTTCAATTTTTTTAGTTCAAGTGGTCCCCGGTGGACCGATTTAGCTTTCGGCGAAGAAGAAGGAACTGTTATTAGAAAAGTTGTATTAAAAAAACTATGCGCAACTCGGTGGGAAGCCCGTCATAATGCATTATATTCTTTGAGAATGCGGTTTGTAGATATTTTAAAAGCTCTCACAAAATTACAGTTGACAAGTACAAAAAAAAATGAAAGAGATATGGCCTTAGCTCTTAAGAAAAAGTTAGAATCACCAGAATTTATTTTGATATTGTGTGTTTGGGAAAATATTTTAAAGTCTATGCAATTTGTACCTATCCAAAAAACTGCAGTCTGTTGACTTGCATTTGCAACAGGCCTTGGATCAATTAAATACGGCCATCTCAGATATCAAATTGATGCGTGAAAACTATGATACAATTGTTGACAAAGCAAAAAAAATGTGTGATTCATGGAGTATACCATTTACATTCCATCAAAGCCGTGAACGGTATAGTAAATTATTTCCCGGTGAAATTGATGGTGATAGACGACTAACAATTACCCAGGATAATTTTAAAGTAACTGTTTTTTATCCTGTTATTGATACTATATTATCACAGCTAAAATTTAGATTTACTGGATTGAACACTGTATGTGATTATTTCAGATTTTTAATACCGTTTAGTATGATTTCAATGACAAAAGAACTTTTAATTAAGTCAACTTATGATTTTATTGAAAAGTACCGTGACGATATTAGTAGTGACTTCACGCGTCAAATAGTCAGTCTTCAAGATTTTTTTCTTTCAAAGGATAATACCACTAATACCAGTGACATTAAAAAGATGACATAAAAGATCTATCATTATTTATATTAAAAGAAAATCTATCAACTATTTTTCCTGATGTATTTA
>NC_042493.1:99562147-99563239 GCF_005508785.2 Acyrthosiphon pisum
TACGCTTTTTGAGGGGTGGACGGCCCACTCAGCATTCAAACTTCCTCTCGATCTCTTTAACATAGAAACCCCAATATGTAATATACCAAAACAAAGTAATAATATAGCCAAAGTGCTTTGAAATCGTAAGCTTATTGTTTGGGATGAAAGCACTATGGCGCTTAAAAGAGATTTTGAGGCACTTGAAAGATCTCTTAAAGATATAAGAAGTAATAATAAAGTGATGGGAGGAGTCACTGTTCTTTTAACTGGAGACTTTAAGCAAACTCTACCAGTTATACCAAGAGGAAGTCGAGCAGATGAAGTTAAGGCTTGCATAAAAGCTTCTTATTTATGGCCGTTTATAGAACAACTTTCTCTCAACAAGAATATGAGGGTTCACCTGGGAGGTGATGTCACAGCTGGAAAATTCTCTGAACTTCTACTCAAAATAGGAGATGGAGATTTTCCCGAGTTAGCTGGGAAATAAGTTATTACTAAGGATTTAGGTTTAGTAGTTACAACACTACAAGAACTTATTTTTTAAATTTATCCTGATATTGCCGGTATAAAAAACAAATCGATGGATTGGTTATGTGAGCGCGCTATTTTGACCCCCAAAAATGACAGGGCAGCTGTGATTAATGAAATTCTTCTTAAATCATTTAAGGGAACAGAAATGGAGTATAAGTCTATAGACATGGTACTGAAGATAGATGACGCAGTTCACTATCCTGTGGAGTTCCTCAACGCACTTAATCCCCCTGGTTTTCCAGCACATAAGTTAGTTCTTAAAGTAGGAACTCCAATTTGCTGTTGCAAAATCTCAATCCACCCAAACTCTGCAATGGTACTAGACTGTGCGTGAAAGCACTCCAAAACAATGTCATTGAGGCAACAATAATTACAGGTTGTGCTCAAGGAGAATCAACGTTTATACCACGTATACCACTTTTATCATCAAACTATCCATTCGAATTTAAAAGACTGCAGTTTCCTATCAAGGTATCTTTTGCAATGACTATAAATAAGTCGCAAGGGCAGTCGTTGAAGATAGCAGGAATTGACTTGAGTGATGACTGCTTTACACATGGGCAATTTTATGTGGGATGC
>NC_042493.1:99563339-99564140 GCF_005508785.2 Acyrthosiphon pisum
ATAATAGATAATTAATATTTTTATCTAGATAAGTCTCAACACTGACTACAGATAATCGCAGTGCAGGCATATAGGAAAGCAAACTCGTATTATATACAATATTTTTAGTGTAAAAATATAAAACAAATCCATTGATTATAAATTAATAAATACAAAAACGTTAAATTAAAGTATAATAACATTGGAATCACGTCAGTATTCGGCAAATTATAGGCTATAATCAGTATTTCAAAATATTTCAATTATTTTAATATGTATCTAGATAAATTACCACAGATATCTGTTAAATTTATTTAGATAAGATAATTTGATGTTTTATTTATTTTTATCTAGATAACTTCCTACACCGCTAATAGGTAATGACGGCGTATTGTATAGGCAATATAGGTACATGGCTGCGCTGTTGATACTTTCCAACATAATATATTATAATATTAATATTGAGGGAACTTTTTTACTGTATATTAGCGAAATAATAATATAATATTATTTTGGTTTGTTTTAATGTGCCCTTACTTTTCATTCGTATTATCTCTAATAGAAGATTATTGTCTTTTGATGACATGTATACCAGCTGTTAAATTTAAATTATAATGGTTTCACACAGGTTTCATACGATATCGTTCACATTTTTTTCAACTCATTGCAATAAATCACTAACATAAAATTATATATATCTATACAATGTGAATATTATATCATATAATTATAATATAGCATAATATAATATGCATTCACAGAGTCATGGCTCTCAACAATATGTTATGATATGTTGAGTTAACTTATGAATTTGTAACTCAA
>NC_042493.1:99564190-99567167 GCF_005508785.2 Acyrthosiphon pisum
TTATCAAACTTTTAGGTAAGAACATTATCTGGGTCTTAGCGTGGGTGATTTTTCGATATTTTCATTTTCGAAGAAAAATAAGGGTATGTAGAAATATACAAAAATTAAAAATGCTCATATCTCGCTTGAAAATTAAAATAATTAAAAAATCGCCCACGCAAAGACCCAGATAATGTTCTTACCTAAAAGTTTTACAATAGGTCATTTCACTCTAGTATCAAAACCAACAGCACAATATTGAGAATAGTGATCGACAATTTGCTATGTCGTGCTTGTGTAAGACGGACACAACACATACGGGTATAGCGTCCTCTTAAAGCATCTGCTTTCAGTTCCAGTATAATACATAATATATATTTTATTTATAATGAAAAAAGATATTCAAACGAATCACAATCTAATCTTATTATACTATAATTGGCTGATTTGGGTGCGTGTTTTATAAAGTCTATATTTTAAAATATAAATATCTTTCAGAAAAACTGTGTTATTGTCTTATAGAATAATATATATATTAAATTATAATACATTTAGAAAAATTGTGTTTTAGAACAGCTATTTATAAGTTTATAATAAGTAATAATCTAATGTATTGGAAATTATCATATTCATTTTTATTTTAGTAATTTAATAGATGATAACTATAATTATGTTTTTATACTATCAATATTTTTCATTATTATTTGTAAATGAATGATGGCAACTATAGTTATAATTTTAATGGGTAGGTGCCTATGGGCTATAGTATGCGATGTATGATAAATTTGGTATGTACATTGTACCTATAACTAAGTATTATTTTATTGTATTGTCAATTTATTGTATAAGTTATATTCTTAACAAATACCAGGGCTTTAATATAGAATCAAGCAAATCTTTAAGTAATGAACATCAAAACCAGTCAAAAATAAAATATTCCCAATCATTTTCAAAAGCGTCAGTACAAACAAACGAAAAATTAAGGAAAGTATGAGATTTTTATGCAGAACCAGTTTTTGAAAATTTGGTTATTTAATACACTTCCAGACTTCCTGTAACTTTAAAAAGGTGGGAGAGTTGATGTAATTCTGCCGTACAATAGGTTACAAGTGCGTCAATGTAATGGATGGTGTTAATTTTAAATTCAATGATATAATAATATATCATTGTATACGAAAAACGATTCTAAGCGAAGACGGTCAGTGAGCCCATAGGCTAAGTATATTACTAAGTATATTACATGATTTTATTGTGAATAAAGTAATTTATACATAGCTTATTTATGTGGAACCTTGTTTTTAAATTTTCAATCCTTAGCTATAAAAGTTGAACAGTTTATAAATTTTCAATTACAAAATAATTATTAGATTCTATATCTGATAAATGTTGTTATATTTGTTATATTAGGTACTGTTGATTTACTTATATTGGTGTCCTTATGTGTTTACGATGCATTTAAGAATGGTTATAGTAATTATAAAATTGAAGTATAGTATTTGGGAGTATGGGAGCGTAGCCCACACGGGGCTGTATTCTCTACATAATTTTAGCACCCCCAGTTTTTGGCCACTAGTTGCGCCTATGATAAGTGTTATTTCCTATAGTATTTTATAATTATACAGATCACGAAAAAATATTTGCTTTGACAAATTGAATTATATAATATTATATACCTACCATACATGTAAAATTTAAAAGAGGTGGGTAAGTGGATGTCGCTCTGCTGTACAGTAGGTTACAAGTGGGTCACTGTATAATGGATGGTATTAAATTTGAATTCAATGATATAATATCATTGTATAAGAAAAACGATTCTGAGCGGAGATGGTATGTCAGTCTAGGTATAAGATATATTATAATATATGTAGTGTTTGAAGTATGAGAAATATTTCATTTTGAAATATTTCACTAAGTTGTGAAATATTTCAATGTTTTGTGAAATATTGGATTTTTATTAATTATTTCATTTTTATTTTTTAAATATTATTTTGTTTTATATTTTTATTAAATATAAATTATAATTATAATTTATATTATTTCATGTGAATCGTTAGCAAGAAAACTATGATCTTTATAATATATACTTAAGTACTGGTTTCCTTTTACTGTTTCTTTTTAATATGTAGTATGTTTTTTGTTTTATGTAATTATAATATATGTTAAAATTAATAAGAAACAATGATCTTCATAACATAACATAATTATTACATTATATGATAACACATTATATGATAAACGTTATACCCAAACGTTTTTTTTTAAATTTATATTCAATTTTTATATTTTTATTTTTATTTTTATTATGTTTTTTTTATATACAATTATACAAATACATGTCATAAGGATTCTCGATCAAGAAAACTCTGATCTGATTTTTAACATATAACTATATAAGTTACCACGTACATGGTACATATACAATATACCTATCTATTCCTTATTTATTTTACATTTTTACATCGAATAATAGGTACAGCAAAAAATATAATATTATATTATTATATATTAAAACTAAGAAAAAAATGTGTGTTAATGACTAATGAGGTATTTAATTTATTTAGATTAATTATTTAATATTTTACAAGACAAAACTACAAAAATAATGAAAATTGAAATATTTCACACATTTTGAAATATTTCATGGAATATTTCACGAACTATTTCATTTTTTTAAATTTCATGAAATTTTCAAACACTAATTATATGGTATTAAAAAAAATAAATTGACCTATAATAGGTATTAATAATAAATTCTAAATTAATCATATCACAATATCCATCATGGTAACGCGTTATACATCAACAACAAACCGTGGTACTATCATAGATATATAATAGTATACTTTAGAAGTTTCAAGTACCCACGAATAATATTATACAATCATAACAAAATAACTAAAATAGTTATTCTAGGTTTTTAATATGTAATTTCGTCAAATTTGTACTTAAATGACTATAAAAATAAACTGTGCTTATGTATTTTTTAGAATTTTTGGTA
>NC_042493.1:99567942-99571022 GCF_005508785.2 Acyrthosiphon pisum
TATTGATAATAAGTAATAATCTAAGGCATTGGAAATTATCATATATGTTTTTTATCTATAAAGCCTTGTTTCAATTTTTTTCTTTAACTATAAATGTAGAATTTTATAAATTTTCAACTATACAAAATATTTTTTTTATGTCAAATTTCATAAATTTAGTCAAAACTTGAACTTTAAATCTAGAAGTTTGGTCAGAAAGCTTGACAATTTAATACAAGGTTCCTCATAACTAGTTATAAAATAGTAGTTGAGAGAAACTAAATATGCGTTGTATATAAAGTTCAAAATGTTGACGAAATTAATGAAAATCTCGAAAATTCTAAATTATCTTGAAACTAAAAAATTATAAAATATTCAATTTTTATAGCTTAGGATGGAATTTGAAACAAGGATTCTCATAATTAGTTCATACTGTAGTCAACCTACCTAAAATATTTATAAACACAGTAATCTTGTATATTATCATATTAAGCATTTTTAGGCATTACACGTTTTTGATTTTTATCAGTTTTTTTACTATGGTAGGTTAGGTTAATACATTGAGAGTAAATCCAAAATGATTTTTTACGACCGTTTGAAGTTGAATATTTTTTGACATTGGATATATGCCGGATTTCTCGTTGAAAGATTTTCTTATTTTCTCGTAATTCAAAAACAAATAACAGTAGGTACGTCTTGACATTTTTACCAAATGTTTATTTTATCATGTTCTATACTAAAATATTTTAATTAATATAATATAATATACCTACCTTAATATGTACTTATACTAGTTTTTAAAAAATATTGCATCTAAATATGCATAATAAATAACATTTTATTATGTTTCTTTTAGAATCTAAAACTATACATTCATGGACCTCGTAACTGTACAGCGTATCATTAAATAAAAAAAAGCAGGTAAGTGGATGTCGCTCTGCTGTACAGTAGATTACAAGTGGGTAATTGTATATTGGTTGTATTAGACTTGAATTCAATGATATAATATCATTGTATAAAAAAACGATTCTGAGCGGAGACGGTTTGACAGTCTAGATATTTTTTATTTTGTTATTATTTATTTTATCATGTAAGTTGAATTAATATTAAAATATTATAATTTTTTATTCGTTTCTATGGTGATAAACAAAGCATTAGAAATTAAAAATCCCATTTTAGTGTTTTTTCGTAATTTTCCGGTGGTTTTTTCCGTGGCATTAAATAACTGTTGAGAAAATCGAAAAATGACCTCTCTAAAGTACCATCTTGATCCAATTTGCTAAAATATAAGGTACTATATGTTGAAATCAAAACACTCCTTCTGGAAGAAATTTTGTATACAGGATATAAAAAGAAAAAGAAGAAGAAAAAATAAAAATAAAATAAACACCATTGTAAAAACAATAGCTCCCTCGCTCCGCTCAGAATCTAATAATATTCGATCTACGATCTACAACCTATATAATTTTGATTATAATTCAAAAACTTTTTTTAAACTTTGGTAAAAGGGAATCCACATTATTCATATAACACATTCAAAAAAAAAACTGTACTAGAATATTTGCATTATATACCGAATTAGAGCTAGATACTGACTTTCCAATATAATTTTAATTTTGTATCTATTTTATCATTAAAAAGTACCTGACTATAAATTTTTTACCAAAACAATATTGTCAAACTGTGAAATCATATTTTATAAAGGCTGTACCTATACCTACATTATTTTATTTATATTAACGTAAACAAATTCAATTCATAAGAATTCTATCTAATAATTTTATTATAATACCATATTTATGAGGTTGTATTCTACTATTGTCATACTATTTGGCTGGGGGGGGGGGGGGGGGGTATGATGAATGAATTCCACCATGAACTTTTTTGTATGTATAATAGGTATCTATTATTGCGGTGGGGACTGCCCTTTAATTTATCTTTGAAATAATGAAAATTCACCCCTACAATGAAAATCCTTGTCTATGCCACTGATACATAATGTTATTGTTTTAATATTATTAAGTACATAAAAAGTCTCTATGAATATAATATTTTATTAAAATATATAGTTATAAGTACGACTATCACCTATTTATATTAATATATATTATATAATGATAAATTGTTGCGCCATAACTACTATTCTTTGGCTTTGTATATTACTGATAATTACGAACAACTAATAAATAAATAATAATATGTTATACTTACTTTTTACACTTTAGATTCGAGCAATGATATTCATATTCATATCGAACATTTACGTTTTGGCTGTATAATATATTATTATAGTATATATGTTTATTCGATTTTGAGTGGAGAGATGTATGTATTGATTATTACTATGATGTGTGTGTCTTATATTGTCTGTAAACATTTTTTTTAGTTGGATATTTTTTCTGTAAAATATAGGTATTACTAAAAAATCTAAAAAATGTATAAACACAATTTTTTTTAAAGATATTTTAGTCAAATTTCGACAAAATTAGATATTTCAACGAAGAAATACGATTTTAGTTACTTTGTTACTAATTTAAAAATATATTTTGTGGGTACTTGAAACTTTTAAACTGAGTCTATTATTTTATTCTATATACACAATACACGTATTTTAAATGCAATTTTTCGGGCAAAAATGTATCGTATCCATCCTGCTGTAGTACTATTGTCTAATAGTAAAATAAATTACTTTAATAACAATATAATTACATAAAATATACTTAGTAATATTATAGGGTGACAAACCGTCTTCGATCAAGTTGTTTTTCGTATCCAATTATTTTATATTTTAATGATATTTATTAACACGTAGGTACATTACAGTGACCCACCACCCACTCGACACATATACTATATATTATAATCAAGTGTTAAATTCATACTCGGAATTTGTTGTATAATATTTATAAAAGTTATGGGTGACATCAGTCATTGCAGCTAAGCTCATTGTACCTACAATATATTTATATCCATATTATATCATAATATATTAATATGTATAGTGTACTAAATAATACCTAATAGTATTTAAAAAATATTGCATCCACTCTACGATTGCGTAATTTATTACATTTGATTTAGTTTCTATTAAAATCTAAATC
>NC_042493.1:99571122-99574427 GCF_005508785.2 Acyrthosiphon pisum
TAAGTGAAACTAAATAATTAGTGCAGTTTGGGAAATATGTAGAATTTTCAAGAAAAAAGAAGAACTCTTATTTCCAATATTAAACCAAATAAGAGATAGCATAAATACCCAGTGCAACCCAAAGTAACCGCTGACAAACAGCCAACCATCAGTTCTGGACATTCGCCGAAAGACGAAATCAAGCCTGAAGCACTAACACCTCGGAGCACGGCATATTCGGTGTATCCAACCATTTCATCTTTATGATACGTAGTATCATTCTTACAAGTGTAGTAAACCCAAAGAAATAATATTATATTATTTTAAATAATTTAAGGTAGAATAAATTATACATTTAGTATAATTTATGATTTGTAATGTAGGTATTAATACAATACCTACCTTGTAATTTATACAATGTAAGATAAAGCTAAATAACGGGGAGCGTGGATCAAACGTCTGAAAACAACAAGTTGTTTTACCAAGTCACACAATAATGCAATTCGATAATATTGGGGAAGTAAAATTAGAATATAGATATCAGGCCACCAATACGTCATTGTTAGAACCTGCATAAATACGGGTAGAGTGCCTACCATTACTAAGAAGATAGTCAGCCCTCGTCGTAGGTCTAAAAAGCTTACGACAGTGCTTATAGCTTTTTTTATTTGAACTTGTAATAATAAAGTGTTATATTATCGTCGTATTTAAAAGTCGAAGTGGATATTATATAATGCGTATTGTATATATTACAATAATAACTAATAACCGCTTCAACGAAACGTCTATATAACAGTACTCATATTATCAACTTATCAAAATAACAATGTAAATTGTAAGTATATATCATTAGTATAGATATTATTTTTATAAACATTTTTAATATAGGTTGGTAGGTGTACGTTACATATGGAATGATTCAAACGAAGACGTGCACATTATTATTGTATACGTGTACAATATTCAATTAAAATACAAATTTTATTGCTGAGCATTAGTCATGCTAAATTATTTAATTATTTATTCAATTATGGATTTATTTTTTTACGGGTTGAATTTTTTTATAAATTACAATATGTCTTCAATCGATTTAAACAATATACGGAATGTTCTAGAATCTTTAGAATATTATCGTTTTAACCCTGAAATCACCTTTATGTTAGTAGGAGATTATTATTCATTTATGGTAAAGGACCATGTATTAAATATTTTAACCGATCCACTTGGAAATTATACATTAGTTGAACTGTGTATACAAAATGTACGGGATCAAAAGTGGTGTAGCAGTGCATGTTATCATCATGAATGATCTAGTGGTTATACGTGTCAAACTTATAACAATCCTTTATACCAGTTTGTTCGATTTAAAGATATACAAGCGTTTAAAGATTATTGTTATTATACACGCTGTATAGTATGTAGACGGTTCTTAACAAAAGGAGTTGATCTACAAAGTAACCTGTTCCCTACTAGTATTGAAACATTTGAAACCGTGCCTGTACCCGTAAAATATTCAGCATTTTTTGTTCTAGATAGGATGAGTATATCTCATAAACAAAAAAACTAACAATAAAACAATTGTCCAAGATGTTTGAGAGATACCGTTTTTTCCTACCAAAAAATATTTCACACTTCTCATTTAATACTTATATAATATAATTGTACCTATAAGTATAACTATTAAAATCCGAAACCCGGAAACCCAAAAACAAAATAAACAAAAAAAGATAGAAATCGAAAAAACCATGAGCATAAAAAATGAAACATTTACAGTATAATAAAAAAATAAAATAAAATTACAATTTTTATTATTATTATTTTTTTTTTTTTTTAGAATATGTCATAACTTGAATGAATCGTTCCATTAATTATAAATTCAAAAGTAGATAATGAACTTATAAATTCAATAATGGTGAAACAAGGTGACGAAATAATAAACATTCAATCACCATCTGATAACGAAATATGTAGTGAGTACTGGAACATAAATTACTATAAAACCAAAAATATTCAAGTTTTTTAGAAGTTTATTAAAAACATCAAACGCTATGGTTAATCAGTAACATTTTATTACCACCTTGAGGGTTCCTTCCCGAATCATCATGGAGGAGTTATGACAATAATAAAATATTTTATTTAAAATTAATTAATTTTCAAAGTAGTGAAATTATATTAAGCTATAAATTAGGTTATATAATTAAATATGACAGACTTTTATCATTGAAAGAAACTCGTGATTTAATTTGTGATCTTCACCATTATATAACTTGTATACACGACGCAGTTAATGATTTAAAATTAACGAAATGTATTTTCAATTATTCATGTATAAAAGACAATTATCAGAACATTTTAAGTAAAATTAAAAAATTATATTGTCTTATCTTTGGGATGCTTCAAATACATGCAGTTAGACTTTAGTCACCTTGGCTCTTAAATTCATTAGTCAAAATAAATAAAGATCAGGATATAACACTACAAAATTTTCAAAGTTCCTTTAATGTTGAACATCACAAATTCATAGGATTTCTACTGAATTAACTAATACACAGCAATCTCTTTCTACTCTAGCTTTTACTACATTGAGTTATATTAAACAATTTGATATAACTGCTGCTGGTTTAGCTAAGGATGTTATGTGCGTTTTTTATCACACTTTTACTAATTTAGTTAGGTACTAGCTCTCTTAACTCACATATTAGCCATTTTAATTCAAATTACAACCATTTTATCTCCATGTTTTCAATACAACGTAGTCTCGATGAATTATTAATTAATTACCCACCTCCTCTTTTACATCAAAATCCGTAACCGAGCTACTTGATTATGGTATTAATGCTAATCTTATAGATGCTAAATTTATAATCCTAAACGTTACTTATACCCATGACAAATACTATCCTGATATTAAGTTTTCCGGTATTTTACCTTTAAATAATGATACTACTAAGTCTAGTGGTTCTATAAACGAATTTCGTAATATAGCCACTATCGATAACAAGGGTTTGTGTCATACTTCCAATTTTTATGGTAAAGCGTTTTGCTTTAATGAAGATAATAAGTGTATAGATTTAACTTATCTTAGAAACTGTATTCCTTCAGGTAATAGCTATTTTGCCCTAATATTATTCAATGGTCATAAAATAAAATTAATCTGAGTGATTAAAAATGAATCACTCAACATTGTAAGGATTAAATATACAAAATGTATTTTCGATTTCATTAATATCGATATTGATGAAGATTATTCAAACTTAACGGTGATTAATAATTCAGTGCCGCCGATGCCGGAGAACTTATTTTAAGATTTTATCGGTACGAAAATT
>NC_042493.1:99574801-99582004 GCF_005508785.2 Acyrthosiphon pisum
AATATATGTTAATTGACTTCTGTAAGTTATCAGTTGCAGTGAGCTGACTATTACGTGTTGATAAAATTGCCGTATCGTCAGCAAACATAGCTAATGTTGTGTTGTTATCGTTTGGTATATCAGCCGTATAGAGTAAGTACAGGATAGGTCCTAGAACACTACCTTGCGGTACTCCAGCTGATATGTCTTTCCATTCGGTTATTGCTTCTTCGTGTACGACTCGAAATTGACGGTCGGTCAAGTATGATTCAAGAAGTGCACACCAAGTATGTGGTAGCTGATCACGCAGTTTGATAAGGAATCCTTTGTGCCAGACTTTGTCAAAAGCCTGGGCTACGTCAAGGAATACTCCACAGCAGTACTTTTTTTCTTCAAGAGCTTTACTAATCACATTAATTACTCGATGTACTTGATCGATTGTCGAATGTTTGTTGCGAAATCCAAACTGATGTTCTGGTATAAGATTTTTTCTCTCTATAATCGGTTTTAGGCGTTTAAGCAGAAGTTTCTCTAAAAGTTTAGATAAACTTGGAAGGAGTGATATCGGTCGGTATGATGCGACATTTTCAGGCGGTTTTCCTGGTTTGCTTTAATGAAGATAATAAGTGTATAGATTTAACTTATCTTAGAAACTGTATTCTTTCAGGTAGTAGCTATTTTTATTGCCCTAATATTATTCAATGGTCATAAAATAAAATTAATCTGAGTGATTAAAAATGAATCACTCAACATTGTAAGGATTAAATATACAAAATGTATTTTCGATTTCATTAATATCAATATTGATGAAGATTATTCAAACTTAACGGTGATTAATAATTCAGTACCGCCGATGCCGGAGAACTTATTTTAAGATTTTATCGGTACGAAAATTTAATAAAACACTGTTATAGATATTATAATTATATTATTATTTTGTTTTTTGTATGTCCAATCCAGTCTAATTATTGTGCGATTAATAATTGAATACACATGAATATTACTTAACGTTATATATACCTTCCAATACAGTCTAATGGGGTAGCTATAAAAAAACACGCGATAAACGACGATGTAATTATTGCAAACAGATTAAGTCCTGTACGAGACAATAAAATTATAAGTAATATAATCAACATACTAATTGTTAATACCGCGAGGAAACGAAGAGGTCAGACCCATGAGCGACCGAGAGATGCGACAAGCTATTAAGAAAATACACCGGGTTTTTGCGAAGAAAATAATATATAGAAAATACACCGGATTTTTGCGTAGTTCTCTACGCGACGCATGTTTAGAACAGTTTAAATTAAGCATAAGATCTAAACTAGAAACGTTAAATGCTACGTTCATTCTTGATTATTTACGTAAATATGATAAACAATGTGTAATTGTGTTATTTAGTATGTCAAGCGATAGAGAAGTGTTGTATAAAATAGGTATAATTTTTAATAAACATCTTGTGTTATGATACCACAAATACACAACGTTTTTATTTACAATTAGAAAATGTATGTAATCGACAACACATTTATGAAACCTAATTGGTATATTAAGACAAGAGGGAGAAATTAGTGAACGAAACACATAATTTAATATGTAAAAAGAAACACAATGCCACGCACGCACATAACCCATGTACGGACGCAAAGTGACAGAAATTCCCTCCTTTTCCAAAATCTGAGGAAGAAGTTCAGAATATACTGGATAATAAGCAGGTGGTAACAAATCGTGAAGAAAATGTTATATTTAGTATTGACAAAGAAAATGGTATAATCATTTTTGGGCTAACACTAAATTTAAAATCTATAATTGTGTTTTTAGTGATCAAAATATACAACGGCAAATTGTATCAGTATCGGTAAAACGTAAGGCGGTTGAAGATAATAAAGAGAAAACTAGTAAAATAGTGTGTACGGTTATTAAAAGCATTCCTGTATCGGAAGCGTTTCAAGTAAGTGACTTGCATAATATCAAGCGAAATCTTTACAATACAAAGTGAAGAAAATTCACTCCTTTTCGAAAATCTGGCGAAGAAGTTCAGAATATGCTGTATAATATGCAGGTGGTAACAAATCGTGAAGAAAATGTTATACTTAGTATTGACAAAGAAAATGGTATAATCATTTTTGGGCTAACACTAAATTTAAAATCTATAATTGTGTTTTTAGTGATCAAAATATACAACGGCAAATTGTATCAGTATCGGTAAAACGTAAGGCGGTTGAAGATAATAAAGAGAAAACTAGTAAAATAGTGTGTACGGTTATTAAAAGCATTCCTGTATCGGAAGCGTTTCAAGTAAGTGACTTGCATAATATCAAGCGAAATCTTTACGATACAAAATTACGAAAATTCACTCCTTTTCGAAAATCTGGCGAAGAAGTTCAGAATATGCTGTATAATATGCAGGTGGTAACAAATCGTGAAGAAAATGTTATACTTAGTAATGACAAAGAAAATGGTATCATCATCACGTCATACGGTTAAGGATATCCAAGTCACTTAGAGACAGGTCGTAAAACAACTCACAGTCTTAGATTTCATGTTAGAGTCGTAACACCACTCACTTCTTTACCATAGTTTATGCTATTGTAATTTTGTATTTTTTTAAATAAACACACAACAAGTACATCGAGTATTCATTTCTACGTTGATGTATATATCGACGTCATTTGAGACGCAACAACATCATGGATGATGGTTCGATGAATGACCGCAATGACATTCCTATTGATAAATTCTTTTTCGATAGTAGTACACGTATAGTAAAAAAACAAGCTAAAAAAGAGTGGATCGATGAGCTAGAAAGAGAAACCATAGACCCTAGACCAAAAAATGACCTTGTTAAAAGCAACATTTTATCCGTTTGTTGAAATACACTTGGACAACTGTTAGTCAGAAAAAACTAATCAATTTCCTTTAAAGTTAAAAATAAATTACTTTTTCATTAAAGACCGATAATATAATATTATTATATATAATGTATATATATTTAAAAGTTAAAGCTAAATACTTAACCTAAATATTCCACTGAATGGTTCTGTATTTTGAAGAGAAATAAAACTAAGAAGTGAAAATGTAGAAGAGCAACACATATTCAGAATGTATTAAATCAATACAAAAATAACTGAATTCTAAGTTATTTGAATGTGATAATTATGATGTAAAATCTGATTTTTTTATTTGGATTAATAAAGCAATTAAAATTCAAAAATTTCAGAAATATTGGTTGACATTTAATTAGTGACATACAAAGGATTCATACAAGATACAGCGTAGGATTAAGATGGTACAACCTAAGTACAGATTCATTGTAAAAATGCATAATTTTTTTGTTGATAGTTAAAAATTTTAAAAAGTATAAAACGGAAATAATAGTCAAATTATTTTATAAAAATTAATCAAGTCAAAACTTTATTTTACGCTTGTGATGCTTTTATAATGGTCATCTTTAGTTAAAACTCTTCAATACGATATTTTTTCATAAAACATAAAAAGAATGTATGATATAATATTTAAAAAAAGAAATATTTTTTTTATTCTTTTAATAACGGTTCACTATTTATTAAAATTGTAACATGAAAAATATATGTTTTTTTTTCAATATTTTTCTAATACCCAGTTATTTATAAATGGTTATTTCCATATTTACCACATCCCCAATCATAACAATAATACCTTAAGTTACATAACACTCATTTGATTCGTAAATTATTTTGAAGTTCAGAATAAAGATAAAATTAATTATACACACTATATAACATCTACTTTTTTAAATATTCTTATCACATTGCATTAAAACCTGTAAACTGTTAATATACCGTGTTTCATATAACTTTGTTGTATTTGGGCATATAATAATATATCAGTTTTGTATAAAATACAAACATGCTTTTACCACACAGGTATGCAAATTAGCAAACCTGTACAACCAAAAATTTATGTTTGTGATTTGGGTTGTGATTTAACTTATTTATTCAAATATACATTTATGAGCTTGCGGATTGTTAGACCACGCCAGGGGCTCATCCGTATGCATTTATTGTATAATACATAAAATCATAACTAACTTGACCATATATATTATCAGTTGAATTCTCAACTTACAATTTATTATTATATACAATTATATTAACACGTATAAAACATTTTTTTTTTTTAATTTGAAACAATTGTATATCAGTGTTAATGCAGATGTGGAAGATAACAAAAAACAGCTAGGTATTATATAAGTATACACAATTAAAAGTTGAGTTATAATGTAACTTGTAATAAAATAAAGATTCAAACATTTTGTTATGTTAAAAAATATTTTAACTGTAGCTTATGTAAAAAAACGGATAAAAATTTTGATTCATAATTTAGAACCAAATTATATCATTCATTCATTATTTTCAATTAAATATATATGTTACTTTTAAAATGTAAATGAACTTATAAATTATTAATCATCATCAAGCATATTAATTATTTTTACTTGATATAATAATTTAAACTATTCTTCAACAAAATGGAAATTTTCATGACGAAAGGTAACAATTTTATTTGTAACGTAGAAATTAAATTACCACACTAATTGTAGAAGTGTGAGGGTAGCCAGTCATTACAATAGTTTATTACAACAAAATAATGTATTATGAAACATATGAAAATGTAGTAGGTTGACCATTGATATAACTAATGAAGATGGATGTTGGGTGAAGGCTAGATGGACATTCCAAAAGAGAGAGGATATCTTATGTGCCTGAAATGTGAGGAATATGTGCTTATAATATGTTGATAATAATATGATTATATTTTCAGCAAAAGAATTTTAAAATGTTCTATTATTCCACTGTTCGATGATCACATGACTCGCTCAGGACATGAAAAGTTTTCTTATGAAATGAATAGAAAAATTATATTTTAATGTCTCTGAATTCAGAAAAAAATACGCCATCCAGCGATAAACATACCAATATGAATGTTATCACAGAAACATTTAAATCCTTCAAAATAATGAACCTCTTATGTGAGCTGTATACAAATGTTTGTCTGATATACTTCCTATATTTCATTAAACGTTCCAAAAAAACAAAGTTTATCATTTTATAAATCAGTATCTTGGGTTAGGCAGGGCTGGGCAATTGAAGACTTCAATAGTAAATATTATAAAATATATTGTTTTAAAATAACTTTAGATGTCCATTCATTGAAGTTATTTTTTGCTTATTTTGTAGGAATTTTTAAATGATTGGAGGTATACAGTTAATTGTAAACAATTCTGTGTGTAAACGACACTTCAGACCTGAAGACATGCTTTATCCAGAATTATTGATAAATGGTTTAAATAAAAATTAACATCATTAGTACCTTCTGCTATGCCAATACCAATTAATGCTACACAATCAGCATCTAATGCTAGATCTGGCTCAGAATAAAAAAAAAAAAAACACTCTTCTGACTCCTCTGACAATCCCCAGTATAATATAAACTACATTATTCTCAGGCATTAATAATAATCTGTCAACAAAGTTAAATCTTAAATTAAATTATTATTGTTCTACTGTAAAATAAACATCTATCTTACTTTTATAATTTGTGTTTGAAAATGTATTTAAACAAAACAATCTGTGCAACGACGTGTGCCTTCGTCGTTAAAAGAGTGTGCAGTAACCAATCAAGTGTCAGGTGTGGGGTTACACTTCATGAATCGAAAGCTTTTTGAGTCCATCGAAAAAAGTACTTTGAGACCCACCGACGAAACCACGTTCATGATGTAAAGGAGAGGATGACAGCAGAGCATAGGATTTTCAAAAAAACAGTAGAACTCTTACTTCCGATCTTATTACCAAATAAGAGATGGAATAAATACGAAAAAAATAATTTATACGTAAAAAGTATAAATAATTACTTAAAGAAAAGAGGAAAAGAACCCATTGTGGCACTCTGGAATGGTAATACTGACAAAGAAATAATGGAGCGGTTAAGTTTAGGAAAACATACTATGCTAGAGCAATCAAGTTATGATGTAGTATGTAATAATTGCATATTGTATCTACAATTAAAAATAATGAGTACAAAACAAATCGTAGTCCATGGGGAGATAGGGTACGCCGACAAAAGTGGGTGATTAATAAACTTAAGTGAAACACACAAATTGGTATGACATAGTTTGTTTTTTTTACATAATATATATTATGGTAGAAAAAAAGTTATTATTTTGCGTTAACAGAACCCCAGTGGGACGAGCAACCATTATATACCGAGAAATGGAGCCCCCAGCCTTTACAGGGCAGGTGAGTGAAGAAGAATTAAGGGCTGGTCACGAGCTGGCGTGTTGAGTGGAAACAAAATTTTTTGAGGATAATTCCGAAATAAATCGACAAGCATGGCAGTACTACGGTATGCGATGCAATCTCTTATAGTTTGGACCGCTTCAAAATTACAAAACTCGATGGAAGGCCCTTGTACCTACCACGAGTAGACGAAGAGGACAGACCCATGACTAAATAATCAGGCATGATCGCTAGATTACTGCACGCATATTTTATAGTTTTATACATATATTATACTTCCCCAGACTTGGAAGAAACATTAATATCATAGAAAAAAAGGTTATTCACATTTCAATTATATAGGAATTTTACTATTTTTGCCATGTCTGGGGAAAATGTGTTAAGAAAAATTGGTTTTTTGGTGATCATGCCTGTTTATTTAGTCATGGTCAGACCTATAAGCGACCGGGAAATGCGGCAAGCTATTAAAGAAAGACACTGGGTTTTTGCGAAGAAACCAGAATTACGAAACGCGTGCTTAAAACAATTCAAATTAAGCATATAACCTATACAACCTATATTACCTATACAAAGGATGGCATTAACTAGTTAAAAAACTTAACTAGTTTAATTTACAGTTGAAATAACATAGCTTTCCTCAGTTGATTTTAAAAAAATCCATCAAGTTAAAAACATTTTGAAATTTTTTGTTTATACGTAAATATTACTATGTCAGTATAAAATAATAATAATCCAATACAAAAACACAAACATTTTTTTTCTTTTTCTTAATAACATAATTTTGTGTATATTCATATATTTTATTAAGTTGTAAATTATATATTATATGAGTTGCAATTATAAATGTTTTTAAAAAATTAATCATTTTAAATTATAAATTGACAATGCTTATGTTTTAATGTTATATAACTTATATTATTCAATCTCAATATAATATAAAAAA
>NC_042493.1:99583663-99585371 GCF_005508785.2 Acyrthosiphon pisum
TAATTTACCTTGATACAGAAACTTTTTTTAATCATTGAAAAGTGTAAAATCTAATACTCTCGCCACAGCTAAAGGTATCATACCTAAAAAAATCATACCTTTTTTCAATTCCTCTTAACTAGGGCTTGGAACCCAAATGCACTTAAAAAGTACTAAATATACAAGCAGCTGTGCACTTAAACAGTACAAATATTATTTAAAAATATGCATTAATTATTTTTTTTTCTCACAATTTTCATAAATACAAATATTGTACAATAAATATTTTTATATTTTATACTTTGTACTAAATATTTAAACGAAAACGGTATACGAACGGCAACTAAGCATTTGAAAAACATGACACAATTATACCTAGTGAAAACTCTTAAAATAAAATACATACATTAGGTAAAATTATTTTAGATTCTGAAAGGAGCGTTGAATATATTGGTTATGCATGTATTTTTTATATTTTTTTTTTTTGTTTATTTTTTTTTTTGTTTAAGGTTGTCATATTTGTTGGGTAAAAAATCGTGAAAATGTATTACATGGCTCCTGATATATTGTTACGATAGAAGTTGAAAAATATTAAAAATACATAGTCACAGTTTTTTTTATAAGAATTTAAATTTCAAATTTTGACAAAATACGTAAAAATCACGAAAATATCCAAATTATATTGAGTTAGGAATTCATCGAAATTGTTTTTTTTAAATCTAAAATTTCAAAATTTAATACGTGATTCCTTATGAGCTTTTCCATCTTAATCAACAAAAAAAATTACTACCGAAAGTCAAATTAAATTTTATGTGCGTTTGAACTTCAACTATGTTATATTATGTTACATTGGATATTCATTCTATTTCTCGTGTTCCGATTTTCTTATTTTCTTATAATTCAAAAACAAATCACTATAAATATTTGAAATTTACACCATATGTTTATTTTATCAATTCCTATGATTCATAAAGTTTACAAAATATTTTGAGTTATTTTGAGCTGTTTACAGACATTTTAAATTAAAATTTTATTTTTTTCTATAAATGTCAATAAATTTGTATTTGTTTGGTAAAAAATCATGAAAATGTAGTACAAGGTTCCTGATATATTGTTACGATAGCAGTTGAAAAAAATTAAAAACACATTAGCACAGTTTTTTTTTATAAGCATTTTTAAGTTTGAATTTAAAATTTACAAATGAATTTGTATTTAATAATCTATGAAATGTTCGAATTTTATAGCTAAGGATTAAAAATTTAAAACAAGGTTCCGGATAAATAAGAAAAAAAATTGCTTTATACTTTATTCACAATTATTTCATTAAATATACCGAGTAATATCATATGCAGACGGACAGTCTTCGCTCAGAAATCTTTTTTGTATACAATGATATAAGAATTATTCTAATAAACATAATATCATTAATCTTCAAACGTGTTTTAAAAATGATAAAAATTGAAAAATGCATATTTTTTTTATGCATTATTTTCTTAAACTGCAAAATCACAAAATGGACAAAAATATGAAATATAAACTTTTAATTTTTTTTTTCGTAGTTTTGCGAAATAAATTAATATCAAGCTTACTTATTAAATAGCCCAAAAAAACATCAATATGCAACAACTTCCGAGCCTTACTCATACTTATTGAATAATGTGAGTAGAAATGGTTAACTTATACCATTTTTATTAAATTAGGTATACATTCTTTCCAATTAAAAAAAAAA
>NC_042493.1:99585570-99586424 GCF_005508785.2 Acyrthosiphon pisum
TTTATGAGCTGTTGAAGCCCATGATAATATTAAAGGCAGAATACGGCGCTCGGCAGTTCCGTAACTGAATTTTGCTGGAAATTGTATTGATTTTGGCTTGATCAGGTGGATCCCATCCACGCCAAAATTCCCCATTACGTCCGGTATGTCCTGCTGGTAAATCTGACCTCTGCGGTAGCCACCAGCCCATTTCAGTTCCGTTACAATACCTATTGCTCCATTGACCAGGCCTTTTTGTACATCGATATTAGATCGCAGCATCACTTTTGCTCCCACGAATATTACCAGCTCTCTCGGCAATCCTCCTGTCTTGTTGATGTCATCCGATATGACGGTGTCGATTGAATTATTTAGGGGCCTTGTGGCATCGACCAAAGAATCTTGAGCTCGAATGGTAAACATTTTGACATTTTTTTCTCGAAAGTATTGTAGTACTTTATTATTGTGGGTCTCCACTTGCTTATTGGTCGGGTAAATGCGCATGGACTTCTCTACAGAGAATTCCCCGTCCGTCTCTGTACTAACCCGACTCAGAGAGTTTGATAAGAAATTTAATTTATTTATTTTTCATTTTGGCAGCGGACAGATTGATCTAATCAACCACATCGGTAGAACATGAAGTTACGAACAGTCTGTTGCTCTTATTTTCACTGCTAACTGTAGTGTTTAAAGAATATCGGTATCCGGTGTTTTCGGTATATCAGAATACCGGTATAATGTTATTCGGTAATAATTACCGTTGTTACCATAGATATTATAATAATAGATAGGACACGCCTATACTTGCTTCGTAAGAGGTTGCGGTTTTTTTTTGGGGAAGAGAGAAAGTTCAATATCTGCGAGAGATATTACGG
>NC_042493.1:99587697-99589703 GCF_005508785.2 Acyrthosiphon pisum
TCCGCTCAGAATCGTTTTTCTTATACAATGATATTATATCATTGAATTCAAATTTAATACCATCCATTATACAGTGACCCACTTTAATCTACTGTACAGCAGAGCGACATCCACTTAACCACCTTTTTTTACTTGTTCTTTTCCGGAGCTTTTGAAAATTTTGTAGAACGACCAATGCAGCTGAAAGACGTGCGATGACGTCGTCATTTCTCAGTTTTATTCACCTCACCCTTATCTTCATGCAGTCGTTAGAGTAGGTATATTGGGGCAATAGTGTATATTGTTTGAAACACAAGCAGAAACGTTGTCTAGGATTAATTCAATTCAACATAAACCCACACAAATGCAATCCGCTAAAGAAATTTTATAAAATCTATAATTTAATATATATAAAAGCCCTCGACCAATATTATTCAAATCGTATAAGTATACGGAATCTCTATTATAATATTCAAGCCAACTTGGAAACAGATACCAAGGTATATCAATTTAATTCATTATAATTATCAATTTTAACTTCACGATATGCAGTAACCTGCAAGTATGATTTTTTTTATTATTTTTTTACCACTTTTATTATTATAATTATAAAGCATATATGAAATTTGACTATTTGAATATGAATATGACTTATTTTTTAACTCGTACCAAATTTTGAATGTTTATAATTATTTAACTAAATACTTTTTGTATTATATAGTTCAAAATTTAAAATGGCAACATTGCAGAGTTTTTATGCTAAATCGTGTAGGTTTCCTTTTGTATTTCTATATCCTTTGATACGCCGACGAATTTACTCAATCGTGTCGTAAAAAGGTGTTTTATGCTAAATCGTGTAGGTTTCCTTTTGTATTTCTATATCCTTTGATACGCCGACGAATTTGCTCAATCGTGTCGTAAAAAGGTGTTTTATGGTCAATCGTGTTGTAGTCCTGCTCGTATAACCGCGGCTACATGGCGTATATAAAATTTGTACGATAGTATAATTACATCGTATGCGTGTTATTGAAGTATCGCCAATCGTGTATTTATCATTATTTGTGGAAATGTAACTAAAGGCTGGGCAAGTTCACGAATTTTTCAACTAGTTAAGTTAAGTTATTTTAAAATAATAAAGTTAAGTTAAAAGTTACTCGTAATTTTGTTCGTTAACTCGTTAAGTTAAAAGTTAACTTAGAAAAAAAGTAACCTAACTTAATGTAGGTAAAGTTTAAATTTGCTAATTTGCAAGTTTTTCTTTACGCTCAAGAAAATTACTGGGGAAATTTAAAATGATACATCAAAGTAAAAACACATTGACAAATTTACATCAATCTTCGGATGAAAATTAACTTAATTAATTTAGATACTTTTGAAATAAAATTAACTTGAAGTGAACACGTTAAATCTTGAAAAAAAGTAACTTATTGGGTTAAAACTTAATTTGCAAAAAAGTAATGAGTTAAGACATAATGTTGTAACTTATTTTTAATTTTTAACTCGTTAATGCCCAGCTTTGCCAAAAGTGTGCACGTACAGGGTAATTCTCATCAGTTTCGCTCATGACCGCCATTTTGGCCTACGGTGAAAATTCATGTACGGATTCTGAGCTTTAGACATTACTAAGTATGCACGCATAGGATCGAAATAATATTTTATTACACCGAAATCTGCTCGTTCGAATTTCGGTTTATAGGTACATTTTCTACAAAAAGTCATCAATTTACGGTACACAAGCTGGCGATACTTGCATTTGACAAGAGAAGTTGTCGTTATCTCCACGTCTATAAATTACTTTTGTCCTTGTTCACCCATGTATAATATGATTTATTGCTTTAGTTTAAATATAAATATTACAATTGAATTAACTCTATATTTATAAATTGTATAGAATAATTAGCCAGTCTATATGCAATCCCAAATGTTTGAGAATAGCTTAAGTATTTAAGTGGATATCAAATTATTACTTTGTTATTAAAATTAAAATTTTATTGAAAACCTATAGGTATAACACTATACGGCCCAAT
>NC_042493.1:99589803-99591010 GCF_005508785.2 Acyrthosiphon pisum
CCCGGCCGCGGATATACCTAACAAACCAGTAGGTACCGTAAATTACAACAATATGACTATAATAATTATAGTCATATTGTAGTAAATTATTTACTATTATAATAAAAAAAATAATTAAAATATCTATTCATCAATGATCATTGTTTATACTACAAAATTATAATAATATTATAAAATATATTATTTTTGTTATTTTCGTATCCGTTTAACCTGTGTCATGTACTACTGTACTACTCTTGTGATGGCATGATGTAGAATTGTATAAAACCAGAGTAGATAATATGATTCATCCAGGGCCGGCTCTAGCTTTTTCAGCAACCAGTGCAAGAATTATTTCGGCGCCCTTTGCGAAGAAAAGGTTGAATGATGAATCATTCATCTCCATAGGCGCAAATTGGACATAACCTAGGACATACAATTTTAAGATGCTATATTGCAATAGTCTGCTTGCCTTTAATATATTCAGCCTCCCCAAGTCAAAAGTTAAAATTGCATCTATGTTCGTTTCTACATCGTGATTGGTGACAACTATTTTATATTATTTTGTAATTTTGTTATAATTTTGCTCCATAAGTACTCTGTATACATATTTAATAGTCAGTGATTGACTTTGGGGATGGGGGAGGCCTCAGGGAGCTGAGACACTGAGTACCCTAACTTTTCAGATATTCTAGACTACCCCTAAATTGTTTTCAAGTTAGTGTGCAAGGTACGGTATTAGATTTACTTTAACAAAGTTAATATACCTATTAAATACAGCGACATGCCGACATTTGATATGTCTCAACATTTAACTCAACCAACCATATTGTATTCATATGTCATCTTATATTCTTATAGGTACTCTAAATGCAGGGAAGCCACGTCCATTATTGATGTCACCTTCTCCAAAGGTGTCGAGATAGAAGGGTGGGCTGTTCTGGGCGACTTCAACCTAAGCGATCATGCCTATGTGGTCTACTCGATTGACCCCATGCCCGCTGACCCATACCCAGGATGGCCCCGTGCGGGCACGACAAACGACTATCATCCGGGCTGGGCCCTCAAAAAGCTTAACCTTGACACCTTTAATCAACACATTGCTTCGACTCCCCTCACCCTGAGGAGGAACATCGACGGGGTAAACGCCGCGGTCTCGGCTGCCGAGACTCTTGACAGTTATATTACGAGTGCCTGCAATGCCTCCATGCCACTCAGACCTGCTGTC
>NC_042493.1:99591060-99591822 GCF_005508785.2 Acyrthosiphon pisum
AAAAAATGATTTGTTGAATAAAATGCGTGAAAATTGAATACAAGGCTCCTGATATATTGTTAAAATAGCAATTAAAAACTATTGAAAATACAAATTTGTATCAAATTTACAATTTAATTAGGATTGAAAATTTAAAACAAGGTTCCACGGAAGTAGGTTATTCTGTAACCAAAATATCTCAAAAATATAAAACAGGGTTTTATTTTAGTGATTTTATGTTCAAATTTGGATGAATTTATAACCAAGAATAACGATTTTAGTTATTTTGGTGTAATTTTATAATATTATAAAATTTTGTTTTGCTTTTGCTGAACAATTTCAAAAAGTGGATTTATCTGTTTGTTACAGCAGGCCCTTCATATTTATTCAACTTACCGGCTACCGTATTAATTATAACTAATAAATATATAAATATAATATAAAATATCCACTCTGACCAGGGATCGAAACCGTTTCAAATTTTAACGGTTACGGTTTTAGTTTTTGATAACGGTTTTCTAAATTTTCTGGTTTTGGTTTAGGTTTTAAGATTGGTTTTTAAAATTTTTTGGTTTTGGTTTCTGTTTTAATAAAGGTTTTTAAAATATTTTATCGGTTTAAAGAACGGTTTTTAAAAATGTCCATTTTATTTTCCTGTCTAATTACTGTAGACTCGATTTGTATTATCTATTATCTATTATAAGGGCCGAGTCTAAAGCCCTGAAATATGGCTACTTTGTATAATTAGTGTACAATATACGATATAACAAATTTACGTTCAGC
>NC_042493.1:99593997-99595945 GCF_005508785.2 Acyrthosiphon pisum
TTATGAATAATGAATAATTTGTCTAATAATATTTATAAATATTTTCTTCTCATTATAACAAAATATTGTACTATATTATTGCAAAAAATGTTGACTTAATATTTTTATAAAGTTTCCGTAAAAAAGTTTGTTGAAAGTGTATGATTAAAATGTTTTGTATTTCTAGGCCAAAGAATAATATACCAAACTAAAATATTTCCTAATTATTTATGGAACTTTTTTAAATATTTTGACAACTATATTATTTTCCAAAAATATTTTTTACCATAGTTAGGAAATATTTTTATGCTGTGTTACGCACGCACTAGTTATATTATTATTGTTGATGTATACGCGCTGTATACGTGCCATTGTAATTATGATTATCGTTACGCGCTCACTCGCTCACGGATTAATATAATACTGCAGTAGATTCCGAATAGAGACACCGGTTAATAAGTACAACCGCTTAATCGGGACAATTCTACAATTACGAAAACAAATGTATACTTGTACTGTAAAATTACGCCGCTTATCTCGGCCGTGAATCCGGATAATTGGGACATTTTTATCGAGTATAATATAGTAAATATTAATAGATCAACAGTCCGACAATCGCGACTGACTCGCGTAATACTACAGGAGGCAAAGAAATCTATGGAAACATTATTATTTTTTCTTCAACAAGGAAATAAGGGAAGCCCGATAAGTGCTTTGGATACTTGTTCGGACTACATTCTTCAACAAACATTAATAAGTAAAAAACAAAGTAATATTCATAATTTTTTTAAATAAGATATAATAAAAAAATAAAATATGTATACATTATACATATTATATACTTTTATAAATATTTAGGTTATAATACATATACGATGTTTTTCTTTTTGTATAGTTAAATAATTTCTATAATTGTATTATTGTAATACATATGTATTTGTAATAATAAAAACATAAAAATCAGTTTCTCTATAAATTTATGTTTTTTTTTTCATTTCGGATAATTGGGACAACCGCTTTATTAGGACAAAATAACATGCAACCGATGTGTCCCAATAAAGCGAAATCGACTGTATTATTTATATTACGCGGTGGCATATAATATATGAATATATGTTATTATCTAAGTACATATGTACCTATGAGTCACAGCTAGCTACATCTTTTTTTATCATTAATAGTTATCAGTATAATATAATTTGAAAATCGTAATGTTTTATTTTTACACCCTTCGTTAATTATCAGTCCCTCATAATTACCGACTAGATAATTTTTATCATTCGTAGTAATCGCACTGCACTAAAACTGTGTTTTACATTTTTGAGATTTTTTGGTTACAGAATAAACTACTTGTCTACATGTACATCTTGTCTACTTATGTGGAACTTGTGGTGAGTTTTAAATCATTAGCGATGAAAGTTAAACATTTTATACATTTTTAACTACAAAATCTTACATATACGCATTAACATAAATTTGGTCAAAAACTAAGTTTGAATGCTTATAAAAAAATTGTGCCTATGTATTTTTAATATTTTTCAACTGCTATTTAAGCAATATATCAAGAGCCTTGTATTAAATGTTGACGCTTTTTTACCAAACAAATAAAATTTGATTGATAATTATAGAAAAAAAAACTAATGAATTTGTAATTCGAAATTGTCCTTAAACAGCTCAAAACATGTCAAATATTGTAATAAATTTTCAAATCTCAGGTTTAAAAAGGAAAATTTTTATGAACATTCTAGCTCAAAATAATTTGCACATTTTCGTGATTATTACGTATATTTTGTCAAAATTTAAACTTTAAATGTTTATAAAACAAAAAAGGTGAGTAAGTGGATGTCGCTCTGCTGTACAGTATGTTACAAGTGGGTCACTGTATAATTGATAGTATTAAATTTGAATTCAATGATATAATATCACTATATAAGAAAAACGATTCTGAGCGGAGACGGTATGTCAGTAT
>NC_042493.1:99597424-99598984 GCF_005508785.2 Acyrthosiphon pisum
TGCAGTAACCTGCAAGTATGATTTTTTTTATTATTTTTTTACCGCTATTATTATTATAATTATAAAGCATATATGAAATTTGACTATTTGAATATGAATATGACTTATTTTTTTAACTCGTACCAAATGTTGAATGTTTATAATTATTTAACTAAATACTTTTTGTATTATATAGTTCAAAATTGAAAATGACAACATTGCAGAGTTTTTATGCTAAATCGTGTAGGTTTCCTTTTGTATTTCTATATCCTTTGATACGCCGACGAATTTGCTCAATCGTGTCGTAAAAAAGGTGTTTTATGGTCAATCGTGTTGTAGTCCTGCTCTTATAACCGCGGCTACATGGCGTATATAAAATTTGTACGATAGTATAATTACATGGTATGCGTGTTATTGAAGTATAGCCAATCGTGTACTTATCATTATTTGTGGAAATGTACCTAAAGGCTGGGCAAGTTCGCGAATTTTTCAACTCGTTAAGTTAAGTTATTTTAAAATAATAAAGTTAAGTTAAAAGTTACTCGTAGTTTTGTTCGTTAACTGGTTAAGTTAAAAGTTAACTTAGAAAAAAAGTAACCTAACTTAACTTGCTAATTTGCAAGTTTTTCTTTACGCTCAAGAAAATTACTGGGGAAATTTAAAATGATACATCAAAGTAAAAACACATTGACAAATTTACATTAATCTTCGGATGAAAATTAACTTAATTTAGATACTTTTGAAATAAAATTAACTTGAAGTGAACACGTTAAATCTAGAAAAAAAGTAACTTATTGGGTTAAAAGTTAATTTGCAAAAAAGTAACGAGTTAAGACATAATGTTGTAACTTATTTTTAATTTTTAACTCGTTAATGCCCAGCTTTGCCAAAAGTGTGCACGTACAGGGTAATTCTCATCAGTTTCGCTCATGACCGCCATTTTGGCCTACGGTGAAAATTTATGTACGGATTCTGAGCTTTAGACATTACTAAGTATGCACGCATAGGATCGTAATAATATTTTATTACACCGAAATCTGCTCGTTCGAATTTCGATTTATAGGTACATTTTCTACAAAAAGTCATCAATTTACGGTACACAAGCTGGCGTTCCTTGCATTTGACAAGAGAAGTTGTCATTATCTCCACGTCTATAAATGACTTTTGTCCTTGTTCACCCATGTATAATATGATTTATTGCTTTAGTTTAAGTATAAATATTACAATTGAATTAACTCTATATTTATAAATTGTATAGAATAATTAGCCAGTCTATATGCAATCCCAAATGTTTGAGAATAGCTTAAGTATTTAAGTGGATATCAAATTATTACTTTGTTATTAAAATTAAAATTTTATTGAAAACCTATAGGTATAACGCTATACGGCCCAATGCAATTAATGTATAATCTTAGTGATGTTGTGTATATTAAAATAAAAAGATTTTTCTGGTTCAAAACGAATATAATATGACTACCACAGTCTACAAGTTATTAATCATCATTTAAAAATAAAAGGTAAGTGATTATAATATATTATATTATATATATCAAACATGCTTTGGATTTTGGTTTGTTAAAA
>NC_042493.1:99600547-99602026 GCF_005508785.2 Acyrthosiphon pisum
CAGCAGGATGGATACGATACATTTTGCCCGAAAAATTGCATTTAAAATACGTGTATTGTGTATATAGAATAAAATAATAGACTTAGTTTAAAAGTTTCAAGTATCCACAAAATATATTTTTAAATTAGTAACAAAGTAACTAAAATCGTATTTCTTCGTTGGAATATCTAATTTTGTCAAAATTTGACTAAAATATCTTTAAAAAAAATTGTGTTTATACATTTTTTAGATTTCTTGGTGATACCTATATTTTACAGAAAAAATATCCAACTAAAAAAATTTAAAATTTAAAATTTTTAAATATATATAAATAGCTCTAGATAAGAATAGGAAACATTATTTCTACTTAAAAAAATGTTTATGGACAATATAAAACACACACTTCATAGTAATAATCAATACATACATCTCTCCACTCAGAATCGAATAAACATATATACTATAATAATATATTATACAGCCAAAACGTAAATGTTCGATATGAATATGAATATCATTGCTCGAATCTAAAGTGTAAAGAGTAATTAGTAACATATTATTATTTATTTATTAGTTGTTCGTAATTATCAGTAATAATAAACAAAGCCAAAGAATAGTAGTTATGGCGCAACAATTTATCATTATATAATATATATTATAATATAAATAGGGGATAGTCGTACTTATAACTATATATTTTAATAAAATATTATATTCATAGAGACTTTTTATGTACTTAATAATATTAAAACAATAACATTATGTATCAGTGGCATAGACAAGGATTTTCATTGTAAGGGGTGAATTTTCATTATTTCAAAGATAAATTGCAGGGCAGTCCCCACCGCAATAATAGATACCTATTATACATACAAAAAAGTTCATGGTGGAATTCATCCCCCCCCCACCTAAATAGTATGACAATAGTAGAATACAACTTCATAAATATGGTATTATAAAAAAATTATTAGATAGAATTCTTATGAATTGAATTTGTTTACGTTAATATAAATAAAATAATGTAGGTATAGGTACAGCCTTTATAAAATATAATTTCACAGTTTGACAATATTGTTTTGGTAAAAAATTTATAGTCAGGTACTTTTTAATGATAAAATAGAAATTAAAATTCTATTGGAAAGTCAGTATCTAGCTCTAATTCGGTATATAATGCAAATATTCTAGTACAGTTTTTTTTTTAATGTGTTATATGAATAATGTGGATTCCCTTTTACCAAAGTTTAAAAAAAGTTTTTGAATTATAATCAAAATGATATAGGCTGTAGATCGTAGATCGAATATTATTAGATTCTGAGCGGAGCGAGGGAGCTATTGTTTTTACAATGGTGTTTATTTTATTTTATTTTATTTTTTCTTCTTTTTCTTTTTATATCCTGTATACAAAATTTCTTCCAGAAGAGTGTTTTGATTTCACATATATACCTTTATATTTTAGCAAATTGGATCAGATGGTACTTTAGAGAGTCATTTTTCGATTTT